>NC_137680.1:21675079-21677579 GCF_963989245.1 Nansenia antarctica
AAAAAGAGCAAGGTCGGCCATCTTAACCATAATATATCTAATAGACACAATAGGACATAATCCGATGAACGTTTGAAAAACAGCAACAAGCGTTTACCATAATATGCCATATTACACCATGCCATGTATTCTCAGGCCGTTTACGACAACTTGAGTTGAATAATAGCAGTATTTCTCAAAAAGACTGTTACAAGGTACGATAAAATCATGCAGTAGAGTATTAGGAGCTGTACGGTCTTTTTTTGCAGCGCTCAGCACAATTTCCACAAGCAAATCGAGGCCCAGAATGTGGTATTAAATATAAACATATGGTTGACTCTACGTGGGGATCAACTGTATGTGGGCAGTGCAAGGTAACACCAATGGAAACAACACAATTAGAGCAATCTGCTTCTGTGAGGTTATTTACATAGGACTTTTCAGAAAGGAAATCAGGTGTGAGATGAAAACAGTGATTAACATGACAAATGCCCACACACACATTCATGTGTGTGTAATCTGGGCATGACTGACGCTATAGGGAGGCGGGGTGTGTTTTTGAGGCCCCCCTCGGAGCCCCAACATGCTCAGACTCACGACTACTTCTCCAGATGGTGCAGGTGACTCAGTTAGTCTGCCCTGAGTGGGAAGACACACACGCACGCACGCATGCACACACACACACACACACACACGCACGAACACACACACACACACACACACACACACACACACACACACGCATGCACACACACACACACACGCATGCACGCACGCATGCACGAACACACACACACACACACGCATGCACACACACACACACACGCATGCACGAACACACACACACACACACACACACGCACACACGTACACGCACACACAGACTGCATGTTTGGTTGGATATACACTATGCACTGAGATGGAAATGACTGCACTGCTTTGACAGCGTTTGATTAATTACTCCAGATAGACTGTGTCTCAATTTATCTGTGGCTAATGAACATTCTCACATTTCTAATGTAACATTTAGAAGAACCTTCTCTGTGGTTAGGAATATGAGCTACGTTCTGGATGTTTTTGGACTGCTGACCTTTTGATGAGAGGAACAGGAAGTGAGTTGTTTTGGGTCTGTGTGTGTGTGTGTGTGTGTGTGTGTGTGTGTGTGTGTGTGTGTGTGTGTGTGTGTGTGTGCGTGTGTGTGTGAGAGTGAGAAAGTGTTTTGTGAGAAAAAAAGAACTATGCTCAGCACAGCATCCTACCTCTTCCATCAAAAATCTCGATTTGGCTATGACTGAATGATCGGTTGCACAATAGACATTGTTTAATCCTAATTAGATAGTTATTAGCCTGGTTTCCTCCAAAGAGAGAGAGAGGAAACGGAGCCAATCCAGAATCATCACCCCCCTGTAGTTATTTCCATACAAACTTGTGCAGTTCTCAACGGATAGAAGCTTGAACAAACACATTTTCATGAAGTACACCACAATGGAAGGACATTCCGCTTCTTGCTTTATACCTTTGACCTGTTTCTGCAAAGCCCCACAGTGGTGCTGTTCACTAGGGCTGAAGGAGCCATGTCTAATGAGTTGCTTTTATTTTCAGATGAACAGCCAGCATTCCAGCTGAGCGCATCCATGATCCTTTTCCAAATAGTAGAGTCCTCCTCCTCCCCGTGAAATCCGTAAGGAGAGGGGCCGCCTCCCAAACAGAGCTCTTCCTGTGTGTTGCTGCATGGTGCCTGGGTTTCGCTGCGAGCAGAGCTTCAGGCTCTCCAGCGGGGAGCTCACTGTCACACACAAACAGGTAATCCTTACTGCAGCTGAGTGGCCACAGAGACGGAGAAATGCCTGTTGTGTGTTCGGTGTGTGTGTGTGTGCGTGCGTGCGTGTGTGTGTGTGTGTGCATGCTGTGGATAGGTGATATCCACCAAGCTGCGGTAATCATACTTTATACACACTGAGAGCACAAGGGTATCAGCACTGTACAGTACCACAGGAGTACTGAACACTGTACAGGTATAAACGGATAGATGTTGTAGATTGCAGATATAACACAAGCAGACGAAATGCAACGAAGAAGAAGAAGAAGAAGAAGAGTGTCCTGTGAGGACTTCTGGCTGATATCGTTCTATATTCCAACAGCTCATCAACAGCATAACGCAACCGGGTCGCAGGCTGTTAGAACGGCACGGTTTACGGGTTTCGCTTGGTGTTTATGTATTCCCAAAATGTACAGTTGCCTTTAAACCTAATTGGTTACATGTTAACCGTGTCAGTCTGTGTTTATATTTCCCTGTGTGCATGTCTGCGAGCCCAGACAACCAGACAATGGGCTCCCCCCGTAATAAACAGCTGTCACATAGCTAATTACAGAGGAACTAAAGCACAGGGGCTACGAGGTTGTCTGGAGTCACCCAGCGTTAATGGCCCTGTGCCTTATTTATTTCACACCGGTCACCAGGGAAACACATTATAATAGCCCAACTGATGCCCAGCCCACCCCCGTATTGTCCTCACCCACC
>NC_137680.1:21687579-21710079 GCF_963989245.1 Nansenia antarctica
TATACTGAAATATATGCACTCATTGCAATGTAAGTTGCTTTGCCCTGTCACAAACAGCATAGGAAAGGTTCCCCAACAGCAATAGTTAACAAAACACTTATCAGTTCATGGGTAAAGAGTTAAAGTTCTATACGCCTGACTGTTTGGATATGAGACATGTAAATAGAACAAACAGTATGAAGTATTGATTATTTTTCCTTTTTATCTCCATCACAAAAGCAACATGACTGTCTTATTTCATCCTGTCGTCTTTCCCCCCTGCACAGTCTTGAAGACACAATATGTAACATCATTACACAGATGACACTCAGATGCACCTTCCATCAGACACATTCAACTTAATACACACAATTACATACCAGTTAGGCAATCTGTCCTCTAGACGTCACATTATCAAAAATGGATTCACAAATGACTGAAGGGACTTTTTAATTTGGATACTGGCAGTCACTGTGAAAGTCCTCACCACAGTATAATTCACTTCACCCTGGGGGATGGTTCTTACTTGATCCACACAAAAAAACAATTTAAGAGCAGTCACAATTATATGGTTCAAGTGGCATTTAATTACACTTAAGAAGTGGGTGATTGCTGGTTAATTAAGACTGCATTAACGGATGGTGATTGCTCATTAACATCGGAGCATATTTAACCAGATAAGACTTTATTAATGTGCCTCATTTACTATTTGTGAAACACTGTCTCCATCAGGTTTAATGAAATTTGCTGACCTATTATGGTCGACGTTAAGCTAATGTTATTGCTGTAACAGTCGCTCATAAGTTACTGCGAGCTTCACTGCTGTTTTACTAACAACAGGCTTATCTCAAGATGAAGCGGAGATGCCAGATTCTTACAATGCATTGAACCCAAGCCCAAGGTGCAACGCAATCAATCTCCCCACACGACTGCAGATGTGAAGCAGAGGCGAGGCAGCAATCTAACAAGAGATTTGACTGGAAACTAGTCTCTTGATTTAATGACCTATCTTCAAAAAGGAATGGATTTTGCTTAGTGAAATGAAATCAATTAGCCTTTGTGATTAAGTCAGATGAATAAGATTTGCAAGTACACTCACTAATTACTTTGCTATCTTTACGATTAGCCAGATCAATTACTCTATGTGAAAACAGGTGGTTGTAAATAAAGTAAACCAAGTCAGTGTTTGCTAATGATGTGTACTCGCTTCACAGCCACAATGATTTTGAGATTTCAAAACAACATGACAGTATGGAAGAGAAGCAGTGAAGCATCCTGCAGCCTAGCTGTTACCAGGTTTAAGTTAGTTTAAAGGGGCTACAGCTGAAAGAGGTTTGTTAGAGCTCATAGAGTATTGGGTTCTCATCATATACAGTGCCTTCAGAAAGTATTCAGACCCCTTCACTTTCTCCACATTTGGTTGTGTTATAGACTCAATTTCAAATGCATACATTTAAAAGAGTTTACCATCAATCCACACACAATACCCCAGAATGACAAAGTGAAAACATAAAAATAAAAGTATCTGTAAAAAAATCTGTAAATGTATAAAAATGTAAATACAGAAATACCTCATGTATTCAGACGCTTTGCTATTACACTCTTAAAATTACCTAAAATGAAAAAATGCCATCAACAAATCACTCAACAAGTTGAATTGAGTCCATCTTACTCTTAATTATGTTAATGCAATGATAATAGTTAATGTAATATTGGAATTAATATCGTTGTTTCTATAGGGTCTCTAATTTGCATAGGAATCAATTACAAACTGTGTGGATCAGGTTGTCATTACAAACTAAGCAAGTGGAGAGGAACAAAAGTGCTCAGGAATGCGACCCTGAGGTCTGGGGAGACTTACACAAATGTACAATGTTGAATGGTGGAGAGGAAAACAAGCACAGTCGATGAGACAATATCATCTCAGTCAATATCAACTCTGCAAAATTGGTCTATAATCAAGTGGCCAAAAGAATCCCTTAATGGAAAATCTCATATCCATAATTGTTTTTGCAACAATGAATTCAAGTGATACAGCAAAGAAAGTGCCTGGAAATGTGTTTATTTGGTTTAGTAAAAAGCCAGCACGTGCAATGCAATTTCCGCAGCATCTCTCGTGTGAAGATTAGTGGTAGCTGCATCAAGTTAAGGGTATGTTTGTCACTGGCAGGGACTGGGGACTTTGTCTGGATCAAGAGAAAATTATGAAATGTGCTGAGTTGGTAGTGACATCCTAATCTACATGGCAAATACACTGCAAATCAGAGACCCTATAAAAACAAAGATATTAATTCCAAAATGACACAAACTATTATCCTTTCATTAAGATGGACTACATTGAATTTATTGAGTGATTCTTTTTATGACATTTTTGCATTTTAGCTCATTTTAACAGTGTCATGTACATGAGGTATTTCTGTATTTAAATGTGAATAAATTCACTGAAAAGTGTTTTCACTTTGTTATTCTGGGGTATTGTGTGTGGATTGATGGCAAATCATTTTTATTTAATCCATTTTAAATTGAGTCTATTACACAATAACATGTGGAAAAAGTGAATACTTCCCGAAGGCACTGTACATGACTACCCTGGCTGCTGGCCAAGATGTCTGCCCCTCTATGGTCAAGATGTCTGCCCCTCTATGGTCAAGATGTCTGCCCCTCTATGGTCAAGATGTCTGCCCCTCTATGGTCAAGATGTCTGCCCCTCTATGGTCAAGATGCCTGCCCCTCTATGGTCAAGATGTCTGCCCCTCTATGGCCAAGATGTCTGCCCCTCTATGGTCAAGATGTCTGCCCCTCTATGGTCAAGATGTCTGCCCCTCTATGGCCAAGATGTCTGCCCCTCTATGGTCAAGATGTCTGCCCCTCTATGGTCCAGATGTCTGCCCCTCTATGGTCAAGATGCCTGCCCCTCTATGGTCAAGATGTCTGCCCCTCTATGGTCAAGATGTCTGCCCCTCTATGGCCAAGATGCCTGCCCCTCTATGGTCAAGATGTCTGCCCCTCTATGGCCAAGATGTCTGCCCCTCTATGGTCAAGATGTCTGCCCCTCTATGGTCCAGATGTCTGCCCCTCTATGGTCAAGATGTCTGCCCCTCTATGGCCAAGATGTCTGCCCCTCTATGGTCAAGATGTCTGCCCCTCTATG
This sequence comes from Nansenia antarctica, assembly GCF_963989245.1. Classification (NCBI taxonomy): domain Eukaryota; kingdom Metazoa; phylum Chordata; class Actinopteri; order Argentiniformes; family Microstomatidae; genus Nansenia; species Nansenia antarctica. The sequence goes on from NC_137680.1 coordinate 21,690,710, forward strand.
GCCAAGATGTCTGCCCCTCTATGGTCAAGATGTCTGCCCCTCTATGGTCCAGATGTCTGCCCCTCTATGGTCAAGATGTCTGCCCCTCTATGGCCAAGATGCCTGCCCCTCTATGGTCAAGATGTCTGCCCCTCTATGGCCAAGATGTCTGCCCCTCTATGGTCAAGATGTCTGCCCCTCTATGGTCCAGATGTCTGCCCCTCTATGGCCAAGCTATGGTTTCCATAGGAGGCTGGTGGATGGACGGGCTATTCCATTCATTACAATAAGCCCATTCTCCGATTTCTACCTCCAACAACCCCCCAATACTGTAGGTTAGCTTCTAATCCCACTCACTTGCATGTTAGCTCTAGATGCTAACCATAACAGTGGTGTAAAATGCAGCCTAGAAGCAAACAGGTTCCTCCAGCTGTGCAGTGTTGTCACCTTCCTGGATTATTCAGTAACAGCCAGAGACACTACGAACATAGACGGCATTACAAATTGGTCTCAAGTCAATACTCATCCTCAAACATATGGGCTCCAGAAAATATCGCTAGTTAATGTTAAACGTACGCGCAAGGTGTATAGCAAGTCGGCTAATGGCAAACTCATTTAAATAACATGTGTAGTATGTGTTTCAATGTTCAGTCGTGGATTCCCCTGAAATCCTCCTTTTCACCTAATTGAGCTGCCCCTTGTAAGCCTTGTTTAAAGGACACGCCTGCCTTTCCCCCCTCCCTGGCCTCTCCCACCCTCCCTTTGTGCCCCAGTGGAGGAGTGTAGAGTTTAGTTCCTCCTCCTGGTGCCTTGTGAAGAGAACAGCTGGAGGACACTGAGGCCCCCCTCCCATAAGCTAATGATTCCCCTGGTCTGGCCTGGGCTGCTCCTTCCCTCAGCATCACGGTCCCCAGAGGAAGTGTGTTCTAGCTATCTGTTTCTTAATTTCACGGTTCATTTGTGATCACACTCCACCTAAAGTAGAGAGAGAGAGAGAGAGAGAGAGAGAGAGAAAGAGAGTGTGTGTGTATGTGTGTGTGTGTTAGTGAGAGAGAGAAAGAGAGAGAGAGAAAGAGAGTGTGTGTGTGTGTGTGTGTGTGTGTGTATGTGTGTGTGTGTTAGTGAGAGAGAGAAGTGAGAGAGAAAGAGAGAGAGAGAGAGAGTGAGAGAGAGAGAGAGGGGGAGAGAGAGAGAGAGAGAGAGAGGGGGAGAGAGAGAGAGAGAGAGGGGGAGAGAGAGAGAGAGAGAGAGAGAGAGAGAGAGAGAGAGAGAGAGAGAGAGAGGGGGGAGAGAGAGGGAGAGAGAGAGAGAGAGACAGACAGACAGAATGTGTATGAGAATCTCTAGTGCCGCTTGTGAGCATCCAGACACAGAGAGTATACTGATGTGGAAATGTACATTTGCCCAGGCAGGCAGGCAGGGCATAAGCACACACCCAAATTGAAAATGATCAACTGGTTGATCAAAAATGGCTTTTACAGTTTATTTCAACTGTGATCATGTTCCAAGGGCATGGAGAATCACGAGGCAAGCTGGCACGCCAGTAGGTATTGTTTTGTTTTATATACAGTATTCAATTATCAAGTTTCCTCCTGCACTGACATTTTGTTATACTGTAGGTTTGGCTGTAAGACAAAAGTCACTATTTGTTGGACACTATTTCCTGGTTAGAAATTAATCTAGATTTGTTTTGTTTTTTGGAAATAAACCCCTAAATAATAACTATTGATGCTACCAAAAAAATGTGACTTGGGAAACAAACAAAGGTTGTTAAAAAGTGCTACAAAATCTATCAAGTTCACCATAAAGTCAATACTTTTTTTCCAGTTTTCAATTGAAATAGGTTTCCCAAGCCAACTATTGGACAGTGCCCTTGCCCCCGCGCAGTATCAAGATGACTACAGGTTCTAAGATATAATGGTCTCTGAACACAGCCAGGTATTTTCATTGTATCACACTGGTATAAATTGATGGGAACTATCTCATGTGAGCAAAAGCAATCGTGTTCCAGATTAGACCCATATGTCCTCAAAGAGCGGGGTCAAGTCCAGCTACATTGCCCCTCTGTCTAGCCCTCCACAGCTGCCAAGAGGGGAAGGAATGACTGTAATTTCAGAGAGAGAGAGAGAGAGAGCAAAAGAGAGAGAGAGAGAGAGAGAGAGAGAGAGAGAGAGCAAAAGAGAGCGAGAGAGAGCGAGATGGAGGAGGAAGAGGAAGAGCGTTATCCTAATTTGAATGACACTTCAATCCCTTCATGGGATATATCCATCTGGAGTCTTGTAAGTACTATAAGATGACTGATAAAAACCAGCGTAAGTGGTTCCTGCAGTCTAATACATTACAGTTAGATTCTATAGGAACCAAATAAGAGAGGGGGGAAATTATGAGGTTTTGAAACATACAGTAGGTGTGGGAACTTGTCTTTCCTTCGTGCTTGAGGAGGGTCAGTTGTCAGTTTTCGAAAATCCTTCCAATGACCTCCAAGTGACACCTCCCAAGAGTAATTCCTCATTAAGCCCGCCACTCAGAGTTAAAACTTGTGGCATTGCTATGCAGGGGCTTTCCTCTGTCAGCCAGTGTGATTAACACAGAATCTCTGTCCCCCTCTGCCTTTCTGAAGGGCTTGTCAACCCATTCCATCAGCTGCATTAGTGCTGTAAATGGGTGGGCAGGGAGAGGCGTTATCAAGGAGCAACAAATGAGCCTCTAATCTTTTTTTCAACAGGCAGGAAAAGAAGAGAAAATAGCCAATGTCAATAGAAGGTGCGCTAAAGGAGAAGATGAACTTGATTATGATAAAGGACAGTTAGTGGGTTTAACACAGATAATTAACCCCCCCCTGCACACAAAACCACATCTGTCTGACCTCACATACACACACACATTACCTGAGACTATAAGGACTCAATTGTGAACAGGATTATGAGGGATTTTTGCGGGGTAGTGAATGACTTGATAAACATAATCTGATCAAGGCATGCTTGACCTTTTGGCCAAACGAATTTCAATTGGATAAGTAATCCAATTTACTCTCCTGCTCTGTATTGGCTTTAGTATTCCACTCAATGTGTGCCTCTCACATTTAGCAATTCAGCAAGGTTGAAGTGACAACGTGAGGATTATTTGCTTACGATGATCTTTAGCTCCCCCCGGTGGCGACGTGGTCTTTTCTAAGTGGAGAACACTCGCCTAACAGGTCTGCAAAAATCCATGGTTTGTTGGTTCAGCAAGACGAAGAAAAATCTCCTGATGCCATGAATTTAGAGTCATCAAATTGAACACAACATAACAATGGACTGTGTTAAATAGAGCCTTGTGCTGAGATTAAACAACGTCTGATGCAGAACCAGGACACGTCATAAATCTCCCTTACAGATGTGATGGTACCTACTCATGCTGGAAAGCTTTGATTATTCATGGGGAATTGGAAAGGAATTCCATAGCTGGATGTGGACAAGGGAGTACCTCTGCAGGTGCAGTGTCCAAAGAATGCTTTGTGTCTAGGAGATACTGTAGTCTGTAGATATATTACATATAGATATATTACATATGGATATATTACAATGAGGCCTTTACATTTAGCCTTTAGCCATTATACCGTTTGGTAGAGTTGCACACATGTTTTATATTACCAATAAATTATCATCAATATCATTATCAAAATATAAAGTTATTAGGATAGAAAATTGCTTTGAACTGTTGCATCCATTTCTTGCCTGCGGCATATGTTGTACTGTACAACCACAGCTCTAAACTAACTGTTGTGCCTCTTCTCTTAAACACTCATCTTCTGACCACGGAGTACACGTCAACACTTTTCAATCCTAAATCTCCTCCAGTGGTTCTCTATAATTACATTAGTATCACATTAGCTTCAATGTCATGACTTAAACAGGGTCAATTGAGGTTTTGAAATGACCTGCGTCGTCGTGTAGCGACTTAGGACCCGGCCGTTCAATGCAACCACACTGATCATTTGGAATCACCATTACGTACCTAAGACTGGATTGTTTAAAAAATATAATGGGTATATATAATGGGTATATATATATATCATGCATAGCAGTCACTGTAAGTCATGGTTAGGAACTCCACATGGGCCTGTGCTTTGCATTATATGCAACAAGCCTGTCCGTGTCATCCTTAAGTACAATTGACAGATCATAATATCCTGCGAAACGCCAGACATATACTGTATGAATTCAATTATATTAGACTTTGATTATCTCATATAGACTAGTTGAGCCTCCAATTTGCGGACTGCAGTTTAAATAGAATGTCCAGGAAAATGAATATAAGATCCTGATTATACTCTGGTAAGAGTTGAACTAACTAAATCACCCGCTGTCTCTTTTTATTCCCCTTGAACACGGGCAATCCTAATACTGCTTGGTGAAACAGTTCTCTTCTTCTACAGCCATCAAATTACTCTTTCGCTCTCTCTCCCTTCCCCTTTTGAGGAGTCGTTAAGGGACCCGGTGGACGTTCCTTCTGAAGTGAGCTTTTCGGAGACATATTAAAACCATTAGTCATTTGGAAAAGCAGGTCGGAGGTGGACACAATTACATTCTATTCCCCGATTCACTTCCATCAGCCAGATGCGCTCAGAGATGAATGTTTGGAGGGGGAGCAGAGAGCTTCCACAGGTTATCAAATCAGCTTTCCCATCCATACTGGAGCTACTGGAGCCTTTGACAGAAGGCTCTATATACTCAGTGTCTGTACCGTACAGTATACCCTCCCTCTAGTTGTCTCTCCGGTTTCTTTCTCTCCCATTGAGCTATCATAATACAACCACATCATTTGTCATGCAAGGGTTTTTTATTTTCACCCAAAAAAACAACGACTAAGCACTTATAGACACCAGTTTGGTTTCGAGGGATCATAACTTTTATTATTTACTTTTAAATAAGATATGATTGCCATCATCACTTGATCATCAGCTCATTCCCACTTGAAATGGGAACCAGCCTTCATACATACGGTTATACAGTGCACGTCTTCAAGTTGATTATAAAAACTAAATACACAGATCGCCGATGTCAGAATAATTACAATAACGTACAACAACAACAGAACATCCATTCTAGGCTTCAGCGCACCACACTAAAAGTCCCCCTGACAGACACCCACAAGTCCCAAAGTGGAAGGTTTGACCCAAACCGATTCAACATAAAAAAAAAAGTGCCTATACCCACTGAAGAACACATCTACATCCATCAGTGTCACCATGGAAACATCTCGATGCGTCTTTCAATGTACAGCGACGGACGGACAGTGTACTGGTTTAGTATACAACACAGTGCTAATGAGGAGATATCTACCATAACCCCCCCCCCCCTCCTAATCTGTTCAACATAACAACCTAGTACATACAATCACATGAAAAAGACATTAGAAGTGGAAAAGTAAGTGCATTACATCTTTTAAATCGTGTATATAGAAAGGAGGGTAATGACGATAAATGAAACATTATTGTCTCTCAACGCAGCTACTTATTAATAATAATAATAATAATAATAATAATAATAATAATAATATAATTAGATTTGGCACTCATTGTGGCGTCTCCATGGGAGGGGCCTGGTTGCGTACATGTTCTACCTGGGGTAACGAGGAAGCACGGAGAAGATTTGCAGAACTACAGTAGCTAGCTAGTATTTAAGAATCGCAGTCCTTAACGCTGGAACTTTTGTGAGCCTGGAGAGTAGAGCCTGAGGAGCTCCAGAGAGGGGACAGGGCTGGGGACAGGGCTGTGTCTGACAGCCCTCTAGTGTACGCCCTCCTGCTCTCCTGCTCCCACTGACTCGGCTGCTTATTGCTGACTCGTCTGTTTAGGTAGTCGATCCGTTTGTGTGACTGGAAGGAAGGGGGGGGGGGGGGGGGGGGCTCGGGGGGCTCACAGAACACACAGGTAAGGCTAACACTAAGAGACAGACTGGGGTCAGAGGTCAGGCTGATGCTAACTGTACCACGGCCCTTAAGGCCTAAAATCTACCACACCGTTACCATTCCCTGACCTTGCAACAAAAAAAAAGGAATTCTAAATTCTAAGCTTCAAAGTGCTGGAATGAACGCATGGATGCAATTCTATACATGGAGGTACACACAGTCTTTGGTCACTAAATTGTTTTGTTTTTTAAGAACTAAGTCAAGTACCATGTCAAGTACCATATTCATCGTGTAAAAAAAAAAAAAAAAGCAGTAACAAAAGCAAAAACAAAAAAGCTACTTATGGCAGAATGTGTGTGTGTGTGTGTGTGTGTGTGTGTGTGTGTTTGTGTTTGTGTGTGTGTGTGTGTGTGTGTTTTCAATGGAAGTGGCCCATGGCTTCAGCTGCCTTTACCCGCACCACAGGGTCTGGGTCCTGGAGCAGCATGACCAGCCCTGAGAGAGAACAGACACAGATCATCATCATCATCATCATCATCATCATCATCAGTGTAGAGGGAGACGCCAACAGAGTGACAGACGACTCCAGACCGCTGCTGCTGACAGACACAAACACATGGGTACCTTTGGTCACACTGCCCATGTTCATGTGATCGAACAATTCCTCAGGAAGATTCCCCAGAAGGAAACCTACAGATTAAAAACAGAAAGCTGGATTAGCATTTGATGACTGTATGCATTTCATGTACAACACTGTCCAATCTCTCCTAAAGGTTCACTTAGGCAATGGTTCGGCATAAACACGAATCACTCCTCTCTTTTCTGGATAACGACGGGTAGTTAAATCAAAAAACAATAACCGAAAAGTCTAGACAACTATTATTTATTTATGTTATTATTATTTAAATGTTTTATACTCATAACTGACTACTGACGTTAGGAGAGCAATTGAGTTCAGCAATGAGACACAGTGAGATGAAGTCTAGCGAAACAGAAGGTGATCAAAAGAGCCCAGGGAGACACACTGAAGTCCTGGAGGATTTCCCCTACCGATAAACATAGCGGCGCCGGCCCGAACCTCCGCCCAGTTGCTTTTGAAGAACTGGATGACGGTGATGTGGTAGAAGTTGAGCATGCCAGGAAAGTCTTGAATCTGTGGGGGAGATCAAATGACTCATCACAGTTAGCTGTTAGACACAGAGTCTGGGTCCTACTCCATAATGAGGGCCCAGGATCTGGAGCCGAGAGGGGGGCATGGAGCTGAGAGGGGGGCATGGAGCTGAGAGGGGGGCATGGAGCTGAGAGGGGGGCATGGAGCCGAGAGGGGGGCATGGAGCTGAGAGGGGGGCATGGAGCTGAGAGGGGGGCATGGAGCTGAGAGGGGGGCAGGGAGCTGAGAGGGGGGCATGGAGCTGAGAGGGGGGCATGGAGCTGAGAGGGGGGCATGAAGCTGAGAGGGGGGCATGGAGCTGAGAGGGGGGCAGGGAGCTGAGAGGGGGGCATGGAGCTGAGAGGGGGGCAGGGAGCTGAGAGGGGGGCATGGAGCTGAGAGGGGGGCATGGAGCTGAGAGGGGGGCATGGAGCTGAGAGGGGGGCATGGAGCTGAGAGGGGGGCAGGGAGCTGAGAGGGGGGCATGGAGCTGAGAGGGGGGCATGGAGCTGAGAGGGGGGCAGGGAGCTGAGAGAGGGGCATGGAGCTGAGAGGGGGGCAGGGAGCTGAGAGGGGGGCATGGAGCTGAGAGGGGGGCATGGAGCTGAGAGGGGGGCATGGAGCTGAGAGGGGGGCATGGAGCTGAGAGGGGGGCATGGAGCTGAGAGGGGGGCATGGAGCTGAGAGGGGGGCATGGAGCTGAGAGGGGGGCATGGAGCTGAGAGGGGGGCATGGAGCTGAGAGGGGGGCATGGAGCTGAGAGGGGGGCATGGAGCTGAGAGGGGGGCATGGAGCCGAGAGGGGGGCATGGAGCTGAGAGGGGGGCATGGAGCTGAGAGGGGGGCATGGAGCTGAGAGGGGGGCATGGAGCTGAGAGGGGGGCATGGAGCTGAGAGGGGGGCAGGGAGCTGAGAGGGGGGCATGGAGCTGAGAGGGGGGCATGGAGCTGAGAGGGGGGCATGGAGCTGAGAGGGGGGCATGGAGCTGAGAGGGGGGCAGGGAGCTGAGAGGGGGGCATGGAGCTGAGAGGGGGGCATGGAGCTGAGCAACTCACTATGTATTTGGTGAGGTCGTTGATGAACTCTCCGTAGTGCAGACTCTTGTCCTCGTGTAGATGGTTCTGGAACATGGTGGTGATCTGTTCTGAACCCACCACCGGAGCGCACACTCGCATGGCGTACTTACATGCCTGCAACGACAGACAGACACAGACAGACCAAAGTCATTACCATCTGCTGTACGTTTCAGTACAGACAGCTGCTTGAAATCCATATAAGAATGAAAACACTATCCATAAAACAGTTCAATATAATTGAATATACAGTAACCTTCACAGTTATTGGCACCCCTGGTAAAGATGAGTAAAAAGCATTATCTTTTGGTGAATTAGCTTAATCTCACACCATTTTTTTTTGATTAAAGTACTTTTAATAAACATTAAAGTAAATTTATTATATATATATATATATATATATATTTTTTTTTTAAATCTGTCATCAAGAAATAATTATTTCTAACAAAACCATGTGTGCCACAATTATTGACACCCGTAGAAATTCTTATGAACACAATGTAACTGAAGCATTTTTTCCCATTTATATTTAACTTTTTTAAGTTGCTCAGAGTGTTTAGGAACTTTCAAATAGTAATCCATGACTTCTTGTTTCACTGGGGTATAAATATGAGGTGACACATAGGCCATTATTCCCTTATTCATACACCAATAAAATGTGCGTACACATGCTTTCTTGCGTACGCAACATTCATGAATAACCCCCGAATTCTCCAGAACTGCCTTTAGTTATGGGCTGTCTTTCCACCAAAGGCCCTGGGAACCTTGTTAGGGAGCATGGCATCATGAACTCCAGGAAACACCAGGAAATTATAAATCTGAATCTGGCTGCCTCTGCCAGGAAACTAAAACTGGGTTGTCATTGGATCTTCCAGCCAGGACAATGATCCAAAACATCCAAAATCGTCCCAAATTGTCCAGATCAACACAGAAATGGTTCACTGAACACAAAATCAAGCTTCAGTCATGGCCATCTCAGTCCCCTGACCTAAACCCCATTGAAACCCTGTGGGCTGAGCTGAAGAGGAGAGAAGAGAGGACCTACGACCCTGGATGCTCTGGAGAGGTTCTGTAAAGAGGAACGGTCTCAGATTCCTTGCTCTGTGTTCTCCAACCTTATTAGATGTTACAGCAGAAGACTCAGTGCTGTTTTATTTGCAAAGGGAGGTTGTAAAAGTATGAAATGCAGGGGTGCCAATAATTGTGGCACACATGGTTTTGTTAGAAATATGTATTTCTTCTTTTTTTTAATAAATTTACTTCAATTTAAAGGTTGGATGTTTCTCTGTTTTTTTCCAGTGTGACATTAAGCTAATTCACCAAAAGGTGAATCTTTTTGTAACCCATTTAATGTTTAATAATTGTGGAGGGCACTGTATGAAATCAAAAAGCGACAATATTGAATGACATCTAGACTGTACGTGTCACATATATCCAGCAGGGTCCCATATCGACAGTGACGGATTACAGTAAACAAGTTGACCACCTGCCTCAGGGCCCGGGGCTGTGAGAGGCTGGACCTGCTCCTCACCTTGACCACCTGCCTCAGGGCCCGGGGCTGTGAGAGGCTGGACCTGCTCCTCACCTTGACCACCTGCCTCAGGGCCCGGGGCTGTGAGAGGCTGGACCTGCTCCTCACCTTGACCACCTGCCTCAGGGCCCGGGGCTGTGAGAGGCTGGACCTGCTCCTCACCTTGACCACCTGCCTCAGGGCCCGGGGCTGTGAGAGGCGGGACCTGCTCCTCACCTTCACCACCTGCAGGTTGGGGTCACTGAGGTGCAGCAGAAGGCTGACCAGCACGTTGTGGATCTGGTCCTTAAACACGGGCTCTCCTGAGCCAAAGCGAGACAGGTTCCCCAGGAGCATGATGGAGGCACAGCGGATCTCATCGTTCTCCTGTAGGGGGCGGGAAGATTAACAAATGACCACTGGACCAACAACATTTACATGATCATTTTTGGCATTTAGGAGACGCCTTATTCCAAAGCTACAAAATACAAAAAAACACATTTGTCTAAGTAAGTGAATCATCTATCCATCAGTCATCATAAGAAACAAATATCTCTGCGATGAACAGGGGCCATTGGCAATTACAATGCTAGAAGAAGGATGTTTTTTTCGTTTTTTAAAACTTTTCGTTGGTACTTTTGTAGACTAAGGCCGTGTTCACACTTTTTTTTTTTTTTAAGCTGTTTGATGTCAAGCGCCTTTCCTAGTAACCTACTTCCTAGCTACCGGTGCTCCAGGACGTCAGACCCACCAAGATGGACAAAAACAATGTAGCACTACCAGTTGAACAGTTGAACAACTCATGATTGCTACTGGTATTTCATAACGTGGTTCCAGTGTTAGCAGCATTCGGCAGAAATCTTCATTTTCCACAACACTGTTGCAAATATACCCAGTTCAACACAACACACCTTGCAAATATACCCAGCGATAGACTTGGTAATAGTCGTAAAGGGAAGCCTTGTCTGCCTCGTAGACATGACTACATCGTCATGATTACAAAGATGCCACTTGAAATGCATGAAATCCAAGTTTATTTGTGTCTTACACACACGTTCGCCAAGTATTTGACTGACTGTCAGTCACGAATGGTCCCAGTATTGTAGCTTCAAGTTGGGTTGTAATTGTGCTTGCTGTAGCAAGCCCACGATATGTTATTGCTGATATATTTATTTGAATCCTGTTCTTTTACCAACTGCTAAGACAACAATAAAGTAAGCTAGTTACTTTAGCTAGCTAAAGATATTGGCCCCCCAAATCATTTTACAACTTGTTGGAATTATGTTACGATGTTTCTCCGCAGTGAAGGTATGTAAGCAACGCAGGGTGCGCTTGTAAATTCGCTCTGAGAGCGCCGGTGCGCACACTGGGTTCAACGTCATAAAGGGACCAGGTAATTTGATTGGACAAGAGGCATTCCATCAGATTTCCAGGGCGAATTCCAGGGCGAATATACGAACGCAGCCGTAATGTAGCTAGCGAAGAGAAGACGGAAAAAAACGTCAGATCAGATATATAAACGGGTTATTTTGATAAACTGGACACATTTTGGGAATATATATGGTTACTTTCTCGCTTGAAAACACATTAAAACTTCATAAAATGACATGTTAACACTTGTAGAGCCAAAAGTACAGCTTTTAGCCAATGAAGGTTTCAAATGGAGGATATAAATTGGCCGCTGCTGGCCGGTGCGAAATGCATTCTGGGAAAAGAAGCTCAAAAGGCGGTGAAGCCTGCGCTTTTTTCAACAACAAAAAAAAGAAGTCAAGTGTGAACACGGCCTAACCCTGTCTGTGCAGCAACCGACCATACAGATTTCTAGACCTTGAGTTGAACCGCCACAGAGTTTTACAGCTAGGACGTCAACGGGCCTACACACACTGAGAAACATTCTGAATGTTACAAAAAAAACATGCACTCACGCTTTCCAGGAAGGGCTTGATCTTCATGAAGATGTAGACCACCAGCAGGTGGACGTTCTTCTTGTCCAGGTAGAGCAGCACCTTGGACAGGCCGGACATGGCCTCTAGGGTGATGTGTTTACCTGGGTCGTCCTTCTCCTCCATCCCAGAGCTCATAGCAGCCAGCAGCTCCTTGGCATACTTATTCACCTGACCAGACCCAGGAGACAGATAAGACTCATTATTACAGCACTGGAGATACAGCTGATAACACCCATTACGCTCTAATGACCTGTAGTGTTTTATATCAAATACTAAGAAAGTGAATTCTCTTTACTTGCATATTGTTGAGCAATAGTACACCTAAATGTTCCCAGATTGAGGAGGGGTGTATCCTGTTTTTGTGATATTGTGGAGAAAAGGTCTCGGTGGCAGGCGGGAGAAGAGGGCGGGAGAAGTTTGTTTCTATTTAAACATGTGTCTGAGTGCGTGGGGAGAGCTCGCCATTTTCTACTGTTCCTTGTTGTAAACCGTTATTACAATAAAGGGCATTGCAATGCTGCTTGACTTGAGTGTCCTGTGGTCTTTCTAAATGTCATATCTCCATAAGGATCAGTTAAATCAACAACAGACCTCTCTACTAGTCTATGTCTCTGGAGTGACTGACCTCCTCTCAGAGGTAATTGGTTTTAGCTACAAGGGTCATGTAAAGTACATTAGCAATGGTTAGCACCCTGGGTCCACGGCTCATAGCACTATACTCAGACCCATCTCTTCAGGTTACACCTTAACTGCTCCTCCTGAGACATCCACTACCCCCCCTGCACTGCGTCTCCTGAGACACCCGCTTTTCCCCTTTACTATATATAAAAAAATACATATATAAAAAAATATTAAAAATCCTTCTATCACTGAGACTGCCAATGGCCCCTGGCCTGAGCTAGATTACTCTTCCTGATACTCTTCCTTCGAATAAGGCGTCTGCTAAATGCCAAAAGTGTAAATGTAAATGTACTCAAATGTGAGTTTGAAACCATAAGCACCAGCAGAGGAGAATGAATAACCCTGAATCATACACACACACACACACATAACCCTGAATCATCCACACACACAGTGAGAGGAGCTGAGTGCGAGGAGCGTACCTTCTCTGGAGAGCCCACAGCGATGTTGCCCAGGCCCCTGACAGCCAGCATTCGGACGGTGCAACAGGGGTCAGAGATGCGCTCCATCATGTTGTTCATCAGCACGTCCATCATCATCAGCTCTGTCACCACATGGTGGTTCAGCAGCTACAACAGACAGGACACAACGTTAGACCAGGGTTCCTACAAGTTTCAACAAGTCAAATTTAAGACATTTTTAGACCCTTTTTAGACCTCTTTGAATTGAATTTTAGAGCTATTCGCGACACCATATGATAGCTTTTTGTCATCCTTGAGGTGATGAAATTAGGGATTTCACTGCCATACAGACAAAAAAGGAAGCGAATTGACATTTTTTGGGTTCCAGCTTGATTCATTTCCGCGTAAATAGATGTGGTCGGACTGATTTTGTTGCAGGATCTAATTTTTAAGACCTAGCACCTAATTTTAGACCGAATAACTGAAATGTGAGACCTTTTTAGGCCTTATATATCAGATTGTTGGATTTTAGACTTTTAGGCTTTTTAAGTCCAGCGCGGGAACCCTGTAGACATGCCAGACACCAGACACACCACCAGCGGTAACGACACAATTCCAAAAACTGAAACAAAACAAAGCGAAACAACGTGCAGTTCTGTTGAACGGAAGGCCCTACCAGGTCATATCTCTAAAACCCTGAATAAAATCAGTTTAAAAAAACAAACAAGTGAAGCAACATATCTTACGCGTTAGATCCTAGCTGAGTATTTGAATTCTATTTCTGTTGTTTGTTGTTGTTTGTGGATGGTTCTTCTTTGTTATGTGTTTTGTGATGTTTTTTTCATTTTTGTTATTTATTTTTGTATATGTTTTGTGTTGACCCCCGGAAGAGAAGGTGATGCTTTACATCAGCTAATGGGGATCCTAATAAAATCTAATCTAAAATCTAAATCAGACCTCTTGAAATATGCTATAGAAATACAACAATATATTATTATTGCCATTATGCGATTGTTTATCCCATCACAATGACAAAGTCCAGACAGGCAAGATTTGTCTCAAATCGCTTAAAGGAGGGGGGGGGGGTCTTTATTTCTCAGAACCTTTTTACATTCCACTTAAGTATTCATGGCCGTGATTCAGACAGGCCTGTTTACTGTAATAGCACTATTAAACCAAAAAAAACAGGGAAGGGTAATCATAATCCACTTTGCTCTCCAGATGAATCCAGAACACACTACACCATGATACCATGCATCACCGATCAGGAGCACCGGCTCCACGTTCTGATGCCCAGAGGTGTAAATTAGTATATAAAGGCTTTTTTTTATTTTTTTGTGTTAAGTGGTACTACTTAATACAGCACTGCATTCATTACCGTGCGAGTTGAAAACGATGCCTTAAAGCGTAGATGAAGCTGGCTCACTGGATAGATAATTATAGATGAAGGCCAGAAGTCCATAACAGTGTTCTTCTATAGCAGCACTGTGTTGACTCTATTAAGTCAACCGAGGGAGAACAGCGATACGCCTGGTCCTGACGACAGCCTGCGGGGCCTCTCAGCTCACCTCGGAGAAGAAGGCGGTGACGGTGACTCTCTGGCACTCGTAGATGTTGTTCAGACAGGGACACAGGCACTCCACCACGGCTGGGAGACGCGGCCCGGCGTGCTTGGCCATCGCCCTGGGAGGGACCGCGGCAAACACAAGCAAGGCGACAACGCTTACATCAAGTGTTAATCGAATACATTGAATAATAAAGTCGTACGTATTCTCATCGCACAACTTGAGGGAGAATACAGAATACAGGACCTTCTTTGACTCTTATTGGAAACAACACAAGGGGCTGACCTGGAGAGCAGCGTGACTCCGAGTGTGTGCTGCTGGAGGTCCTTCATCTTGTCCCAGGCCCCCTCCTGGTCCAGAACCTTCACCACCTCGTCCAGCCCGGCTCTCGCCAGCAGGATCCTCAAGGCTTCCACCGCCACCCTGCAGGCAGCCAATCAGATCAGAGTCTCAACTCCCCACAGTAAGAGTGGGCGAAGACCAGACAAACACGCCTGACACTGGAACTTCTGGACTACCTGTACTCAATCATCACCATCGACGGTTTTCAGCAAAACAGCAGCGCGCGTCTGAGACCGATTTATCACACCCTTACCATCTTTACTCCTGTCCTCATAGGCCCTGATATGTTTTTTTATTTGATTGATTTTGTTATTGTTTATCTTTAGCTGTGAGTAGCGTGGAGTTAAAAAGCGTGTTGTTCTCCAGACCTTACCCACACACGTCGAAGCTGCCGGCGTTCTTGACAGGGCTGCTGCTGCTCTTCTTCTCAGGCCCCGCTCGGTTGCTGTTGATGTCTTTGGGGAGCTGCACGCCCACGCTGGAGCCCATCCGCACCAGCAGAGCGCTGAAGAGCTGGGGGAACAGAGACACCGCCGCCTCCTGGCTCTGGCCGTTCAGCATCATCTCCCGCAGGGCGCACGTCATCTGGAGGAGAGAGAGAGAGAGAGAGAGAGAGAGAGAGAGAGAGAGAGAGAGAGAGAGAGAGAGAGAGAGAGAGAGAGAGAGAGAGAGAGAGAGAGAGACGTCCAGCTCAGCTTCCAACGAGTCAAAACCGACAGGTCTGAACACTGATGTAGACTCAATTTATCAATTTCTGTTTATTTAAGAAGGGACAATGCATAGCAATGGACCTATCGCTAAGCCACGCCCTCTTTGAAAACTCAGACAAACAAACAACGCTTCACTGACAGTGACTGACTGACCGTGACTGAATGACATTCAATGACTTACAATGGTAGGAGTTGGCAAATTTCAGATTTCAGATTTACCACAGCAAGACATGATTTTTAAAGATGACAAGAATATTTCGAGTTTTCTGCCTGTCGTGACTTTTGCTGTGATATGATTGGACAATTTCTATTTTGGGGCGTGGCTTAGCGATAGGTCCATTAACAACAAGTGTAAATATGCCAGATTTAGCCAGGAGGCTCATTTTCATCTGTGGTCCCTGGCCAAGATAAAACAAAAAAAAGGCATCCTAAAATGACACAAGATAACATAAACAGCATCATACAGAGCATATGAAAGACACAGTTAAAAAAATACCCAGCTAAATTATGTTATGGGTGCAGATTTGGTTTCCCTTAAGCCAGTTTTTCAGATTTTTTGGGAACAGCCCAAGGGTAGTGGAGGTCCTTACATTAGAGGGCAGAGACATCAGTAGAGGCTGATCAACTTGGAGCGTGGATTGATGATTCACTTGCTTAGTCAAATGTATTGATTGTAAGTCGCTTTGGAATAAGGCATCTGCTGCATGCCAAAAATGCCTGCTACTAGAATAACTAAACGGTGTGTGTGTGTAGCGCTTACTCACCGCTAACGGGTGGCCGGTGGCCACTTTGGTCATTCCGGAGCGCATCATGGACTCCTTCTTCTCCACGTAGGGCACCATGACGTTCAGCTTCTCCAGGAGGATCTCCATGATCTTGGAGGCCAGGGTGCTGTCGCCCCCCAGAGCGATCCACATCTCACAACTCCAGCTGACCAAAGACAAATCACAAACAACAGTGGACACTTTTTTGTTGTTGTTATTTTCTCTGAGTGGGGCAGTCCCACTCATATTTTTCATTGTACACATGTACAGATGTAGTGAAGACAGACAGGAAAGTAAGGAGAGAGGGCATGCCAGCAGGGCATGGGGGCCCGGATACAAACCCATGCCTACATGGGCATATGTGTGCACTGTAGACCGCGGTGCTAGACCACTGGACCACCCCAGGCCACAACGGTGGACACTTTTAACACGAGCGGGAACCCCCCCCCCCCACTACTCAACTGCAACTCCATCTTACATCAGGACAGAGGGGGGTGGGTAGAGAAAAAGGGAACTTTCAACTTGTACAAATGGAGAGAGTGTGAACTCTCGCTTGTCAAACCAAAGGGAGAGAGACGGTGGGGAGGGGAAAGAGTTTGTCACCTGTCGAAGGGAAGGGGGTAGGAGATGTCCTACCTGTCGAAGGGAAGGGGGTAGGAGATGAGGGTGTTGATGACCGTCTGGAGGTGCTGCGTGGCCAGGATGAGGATGGACTGAGCCACGGCCACCTTCACCTGCTCCTCCGAGATCACCTGCAGGCGGATGTGGAGGACCTCCAACATCTCAGGCACCTGACACACACACGCAACACAGCCCATTCAGACACAGTATACAAGTAGGAGAGAGAGAAAGAGAGAGAGAGAGAAAGAGAAAGAGAGAGAGAGAGAAAGAGAGAAAGAGAAAGAGAGAGAGAGAAAGAGAGAGAGAGAAAGAGAAAGAGAGAGAGAGAAAGAGAGAGAGAGAGAGAGAAAGAGAGAGAGAGAAAGAGAGAGAGAGAGAGAGAGAGAGACAGACGGAACACAGACCATTCAGAGATACAGTACGGTATACAAGTAGAAGAGAGAGAGAGAGTGTGTGTGTGTGTGTGTGTGTGTGTGTGTAGTCTCTGTCTCATTCTTCTGTGTGTGCAGTGTCTTTGTAAATCTTTTTTTTTTGGGGGGGGGGTTTACCTGAAAACGATCAGCTATTCTAGCTTATTTACTTTTTTTAAACACAATAATCCCACATTAACACTATTAACACTATTAACACGCTTTTCCCTCGTTCTTTACCAGGTCCTGTAGTCCAGCTCCTCTGTTCTTAATCAGGGTGTTGAGGATCACGCTGGAAGCTCTGGAACAGTTGGACTGGGAATCCACCAGCCCCTCAAACAGCATGAAGATCAACGTGTTGAGCTGCTCCTGAGGTAGACGCTTACTGATGATCTGCAGAGGCAGGCAGACACACAACACAGACAGACAGACGACAGTCAGGACGAGTGACTCATAGCGTTAGGAGTGTGCTGCTGCTGTATAATCCTTTCCGGCTGCGATCGTTCCAGCAACCCTGCTTTGTGCCGTGTACGATCTGTAATACGATCTGTGTTGCGCCAACGTATTATTCCTTCACAACAAGCAATAATGTTTCCAACGAGTGCCAAGAAAAATCCCCCGTGTTAGGAGGGGTCGGCCCCCGCTTTTAACTCAACTTACCCAGCAAGCACCGTTGCTGACACGCGACGGACGCGTCACGGCGGTATGTTTTTCACACATGCTGTTAAAGACGAAGGCTCCTTTACCTTGGTGAGCTCGGAGCAGGTCTTGTAGAGGACCGCGTGGTCGGGGTTGTTCAGCTTCTCCCGCAGGGTGATCAGACTGGCCACCGAGTCGTCTTTGTAGTCCAGGGAGAAGCCTGCGGCACCGGGGGACAACGAGAGGAGCGGCTCAGGCAACGGCAATCTCACTCACGGCAGGGAGCCGCCAGACACACGGCCACACAGAGTGGTTTTTCCCCCCCCATCTTTGAAAAGAGCCAGCGTAACGGCCTTTGCTCTGTTAAGCTGACCAGCGTGGAACGGAAGGTACTACACGAGAAAGGTACTACAACCGAGGCCGGTGGAGGTAGAGACTGGCTCGTCGCAACGTGTTGGAAACGGAGTGAGGGATGTGAAGCCTCACCCGTTCCTCGTTAGGTTCGATGCCTTATCGGACAACATTTTTCCACAGTGGGGGTTGGATAGTAGGGGGGTTGCACAGTGGGGGGTTTCTACAGCGCGTGCCAAGGCCACTGCTATTTCCACAGTCACTCCTGGGCTTCAACAGTGCAACAGTTACACCCCGGGCCTATTCTGTGTTTATCACTCAGGCTTTTAGCCTCCTCCTTTTTTTTGTTATGCTTGTTGTAAATAAAAGTTCTATGATGCATTGAAATGACATTAAACTAAGATAATACGATGGTTATCATAATTTTCCAAATCTTTATTAATAAGTAATTACAGAAAAAGTAAAAGACATTTCTGTCATGGCTTCCGCATTTTGGCCGACGAGAGAGTCGGAATCTTGTCGGAATCATGTGCTACCAAGCGGACCAATCACAGAGCTTACGGTTGCGTAGGCACTGCCGCGTACTTACATTTTTGGAGAGGTGCGCGTAAATCTACGGCGTAGCCTACGCAAGGCTACGCGGGCCTACGCAAGCTACGCCGTAGCCTACGCCGTCGATTTTACGCAGAAGCATAAACTGGGCTTAAGCCTTGACACACACTGGCACCGCCTGGTCGATAAGCGCTTTATTGATCTCTCCCTCCGCCGGCCCCTTCCCTGGGAAGACAGAGGAGTGTGAGGCGTTACCTTCGTAGCGTAGCTGGATGTACAGGAGCGTGTGGATGCAGTCTATGGCGACCCTGCGGATGGAGGGGTTGGGGTCGGTGCATCGAGGGGCCAGTCGGCCGAGGAGGGCCCCCAGGTTGTGGAAGGTGATCATGTGCTGTAAGGAGGCAGGAAGAAGAGTCTTGGAGACGTAGGCCCAAATCATAAACGTCTCAAAAGGTCCAAACACACACGTCCACGCATGCACAAACATACCCGCCGACTTAAATGTGTTAATATCTACAGAATTAACAACCCCAAAAATATACTGATTCCAGGAACTCGATACATAATAATAATAACAATTAATTGTATTTAGATAGCGCTTTTCCGAGGCTCAAAGACGCTGACAATATGGGAAAAACAGAAAACACAGAAACGGGGGGGGGGGGGGGGGGGGGGGGGTAGGGGTAGGGGAGGGTATATGCGTGGGAGACCAGGTAGGTTTTGAGGTGGGATTTAAAAGTGGAGAGTGAGGGTGAGTCTCTGAGTGGTTGAGGGAGAGAATGACA
>NC_137680.1:21712579-21804049 GCF_963989245.1 Nansenia antarctica
TTCACAGTTGCTCAGTTTAAATCATTCAGTCATTAGACATCCCCATTGTCTAATGCTAGCAGAACAAGCATTCAGACATTGAGGGCCAAAACTCCAGAGGCTAAAGACCAATGCACACGGCGTGCGATTTTGTCGCACAACAACATTCGATTCTCAATTCACACCACCAAAGTGTGTGGGTGTGAATTGAGAATTGAATGTTGTCGTGCGACAATATCGCATCGCACGCCGTGTGCATTGTCTCATTCAAAACAATGGAATCGAATTCATTGGCCTTAACCCACAGCTACTTCCTCCCCCAGGCGATCAGGCTCATAAACAAGCCTACTGTAGACAATTAACTATTATCCCCAAACACTCCATGTGTACAGACTACCTAACCTTAAGCACACAGTCACTTTACTCAACACTACCTCTTACACCCACTGCCACCAAGTGCAATACTCATGACATTTCTACTTTATTTTACTTTTTGTACTGTTAATTGTATCCTGTCGTACTTGTCTTATTTGCCTCCCACAACTTGTCCATTGTCTCTTTTATGTCTTGTACTATGGACCTATCGCTAAGCCTCTTTGAAAACCCAGACAAACAAACAACGCTTCACTGACAGTGACTGACTGACCGACCGTGACTGAATGACATTCAATGACTTACAATGGCGGGAGTTGGTTAATTTCTGATTTCTGATTTACCACAGCAAGTAATAGTAATATTTTTATTTTTTTTAAAGACGACAACAATATTTAGTCTAGAAGCTTTTCACCATCAGATATTAGCTAGTTGTTTGTCCGAGTTTTCTGCCTGTAGTGACTTTTGCTGTGATATGATTGGACAATTTCTATTTTGGGGCGTGGCTTAGTGATAGGTCTATTGTCACTTTATATATGTTTACTAATCTTGTCTCACTGTCTTGTGCTGCAATGTCAGGAACCGAAGCCTAAGAATTTTACTCACTTAAAGCCAATGCACACGGCGTGCGATTTTGTCGCACGACAACATTCGATTCTCAATTCACACCACCGAAGTCGGAGCAGGCAGGCTGATTACTATAGGCTCTACCAATATTGCTTGCCTTGCTTCCACAATTTCTACAAGATAGATATTGTGCCTACATGCTCGATTGTTATTATTATGTAATATAGGTGTCTTGTAATCCCATATGAGATGGGCCGTGTTGTTGACTTCGGTGGTGTGAATTAAGAATCGAATGTTGTCGTGCGACAATATCGCATCGCACGCCGTGTGCATTGTCTCATTCAAAACAATGGAATAGAATTTCTCGGTGCGGCAAAATCGCACGCCGTGTGCATTGGCCTTTACACTTGTGTAATGTGATGTAACAATACAACTTGAAACTTGATTTAGTTCGTTCTAGAACGCAGTGGAGGTAACTGACCATCATGACTCCCATCAGCTCCTGCTTGCGGGTGAACAGGTAGCCTTGTCTGCGCACGCACGTGCTGATGGCCTTCGCTATCAGGCCCACGCTCTGGATCAGGCTCAGCTTCATGGTCAGGTCCTGATGGATGACACGGCGTACACACAGACACACACACACACACACACACACACACACACACGCACATACGCAGACAGAGGGACACAGACAGACACATGACCCAAGCAGACAGAGAGACAGACAAACATAAACACATATACACACAGTCTCAGACTGCGGTCGTGGTAAATGGCAGTCAAGAGTATTTGAGCTGGGTCCCGTTGGCTGATGGCGCTCGCTGCCTGTGCAACGTATTCATCGCGGGCCAGATGAAGTCACAGCCACAGCCACAGCCACTGAGGAACCGTTAGATCATAATAGAGGACGACTACTGGAACAGTGTAAGCAATTGATCAAATCCAAAACATTACTCCTCAAGAACCACCGCAACCCACGAGCACAATCACAACGGGGCAGTCACCTGACCCACCATTCTCTTAATATTCCATAATGCCGTGAATTCAATATCCACAGAGGAGAAGAATTCAACGACAGGAAAAAATAACTATATTAGAGCATCTACATCGTATGCAACTTAATGGTTTCAACACATCGGCATCAGAAACAGTAGTGTATTGGTTGGTAAAGCGCAATCCATTCAGTTTCAGTTGTTTCACACCGTTTGCAGTGATGCAGAATCTATTTATAGATACAGGCGATTGATTCGATGACTAAAAAAAGAAGAGGTTGAGCACCCATGCCTACATGCTTACTGATCTGAAATCCAAATGTTGCGATTTGAACAAAACCAGAAAAGTGAAGTGAACAACCTGCGAGAGGAAGGAAGGTAGTAGGAAAAATCGGGTAAGTTTAGGGTTAGATTGGGTTAGTAAGAGCTTCCTTCGGTTCAAGAACAAGTTCAACATTCGGAACTTCTGAAAAACGGTGAGCCAAACAAATCGAGTGAAGAAGACACTCTAAAAGTCATTTTTAAAAGAAGTTCAGAATGCTGAGGTAGCGTTCTACCCGGATGTTAAGAGAAAGCTTGTAAGAAGAGATAAGGTTTTGAAGTTAGAGCATTGAGAGAAGAGAGAGAGAGAGAGAGAGAGAGAGAGAGAGAGAGAGAGAGAGAGAGAGAGAGAGAGAGAGAGAGAGAGAGAGAGAGAGAGAGAGAGAGAGGCGGTCCTCGTTCGGGTTCCTCATCACGGTACCTTAGTCTCTACTTTTATTCCCAGAACCTGCACAACATAAAAGTAACAGGGAGTTTAATCCACAAGTGTTTTTGTTTCCACACAAAAAAAGGTAGATCCTTCTTCCCCACAAAAGAATCACTCATTAGGGAAATAGGCCTTGTTTTTGACTGCATGTATGACTGACTAACAACTACCCTTAGATACTCAGAGGTCTGTAACAACGGTATGGGAGAGTGACAAATGCATATCATTCGGATACAGATGAACTCAACGTCTACATCCCCGTTGCAGAGCAGTTTAAGGTTAGCAAAATGTTACAGTACTCCCTAGCGCAGTGAAATGAGCCCTGTGGAACTGCCTCCAAAAAGACTCAGCTCCCTATACTAAACACCTAGTGTGTGTGTGTGTGTGTGTGTGTGTGTAGTGTTTGTCCAACCACCCACCCCTTTTACTTTGGACATAAAAATACCACGCTCCAATTCAAAAGTGGAAATCTGGAGGTCATGCATTGGCAGCGACAGAGGGTGCAATTTAACGGACTCATTTCACAAAGAAAACTATGGCGGCTAGTTTTCAGTCAGTGTAATGCTAAGCATATGGTGGTTAAGAAATCAGGGGGGGACATAAACCAGGTTCATCTGTAACCTTGGAGAGGGGAGCCCTGACACCGCAATTTCTTCTTCTACACCCCCAAAAAAAGCTGATGGGGATGAACTCTCTTTCAACTGTCGGACCGCGGCGGTCTGTTCAAACATTCCTTTTCCGACACGGCAGATATGTGTTTTGGCTTGATGGGGGAATGGGTTAGTGATGGTTTTAGTAGGACATATACACGTGCGACAGGAAACTCATTAGCTAAGTGAATGTGATATCTGAGCTTAGCGAGCTGGGCTCCGTTCACTCCCCAGTCTCCTTCTCCGAGGCGGCTGTCGCGACCAGCACCGAACCGTCTGACCGGCGGCCCGCTTTGAACCGCGGAGGGGCAGTCTTAATCACGTTTCTGCTCTGTGAGGTCACTCAAAGGAATGCCAACCCAAGCACGCTTGCAGGGCCAACAGGGGGGGGGCGGTAACCGAATGTTTTTTTTGTTTTTTTTAATTTTCAGGCATAATGTTAAACCACAGTCATCTCGGCGATGCTAGCCCTGCCGTTCGTGGAAAAAGGAAAACATTACAACTGTGATTGGTGAAGCACATAGTTACGCGGTGGTCGGCGGTGGAGTGTCGCACTATGATTATTTTTCTTTTCGACTAAACGGGGGTATAAACGGAGTGCAGTCTGGATGTTTACAGATGCCAGCCGCGGTTTATGGACTGGCCGCACCTCTTTATGAGAGATGTTGGCCTTTCTAACGGCTCACTCTCTCCCTCCCTCCCTCTCTCTCTCTCTCCCTCCATCCCTCCCTGGCAGGTTGTGTGATGGCGTAGGTGCTTTCCAGAGAAGTACCTTGGTGTTGAAGTGTCTGCTGATGCTACGGAGGACGTCAGAGTCGATCCTGGACAGGATCTGCTCCTCGGGAGCGTGCAGTGCTACGTAGCCGTAGCACAGGATCAATGTGCTCTTCATCTTCTCGATGTCCACGTCGTTCTTGTCCTGAGAGACAGGGAGGGGACGAGGGGAGGGGGACGAGGGGAGGGGGACGAGGGGAGGGACGTGACTACGGCTGATCTTTCTCTGAATTGGGACAGTTGAAGAGAAACCTTTTAAATATCTAGTATTACTTCACATTACATAAATTAATATCAATTAATTCCATCATAACTTTTGAATCTGTCCAAAAGACCAATGGGGCTGATTTACAATATAGTTTGTTGAAAGAAATGACATGGCAAAAGTTTTTTTCCTCAATAAAAACCATGAATAATATACTTTGAGGAGCCCAAATATTCCTGAGGCTTTCTTGAAGGCATCGGATTTCCCAAAATCGTCCAGTTTAGCGAGGGTAGCATCCAGATGACTGCTGGCGCACAGCCCGATCCCCATGGCGACTCCCTGGGAAACCAATTACCCAAACACACCCTATTAGTGGAGTTTAATGGATGTTTAAGCCTCAAATTACCAAACAGAGCATCTATATTATCATTACCATCATTAGCATCTGAGCACCCACTCTGCTATTAAAGATTGTTAAAAACCAAAAATCCTAATCATCTGGTTCTAATACAGCGGAAATGAGGGAAAACCTTAACCCCAGACACAAATTACAGCTTAGGAGGCAGACGTGACCTCCCTTTGAAAATAAGCAAAAGGCTTAAGCATACAGTACTTGTCACAAGACTGTCTTACTGTGGGCAATTTAGCTAGTTTGAGCTACACGCTGCACAAAGACACACTGTTCTCTGAGGGTGGGCGCGAATGCAGCAGATTACATAGAGTTGTCACGTTGAAAAACAACACTACAAACAAAACTGACTTTTAACTCTGTGGTAACTTTTTAAAAGTCTGTTGAACCTCTGAGGTATGCACAATGCTCTCCTGATGACTGGGTTAGGGGGTAGAACAGCGAAAGGTTTTCGGAGGGATTGTAAGCGTGACACAAACAGGAAAGGGACGACGACGGGATGGTTTTTACCGCTCTCTCGATGGCGTCGTTGTGGCGTGAGTTGATCAGGATCTCCTGTAGCTGCCTTTTGACCACCTCCTTGTTGTAGCACTGCTGCAGAGTCACCCCCACACACTTGTACAGGAAACTCTGTCGAAAAAGTCAACCGTAAGAAAATGATTATTATTCATTATAAATCTTGGACGTTTGGAATATCAAGATTGCGTTTGGTGCCTAGTGGAAGCGTGCGTTGGCCGTTTCGGGAGGTCAAATTAAACCTTGGAATAAGGAGTTTTAGAGAGGATATGAAAAATATCTTTTGTCCTCCATATTAAGGCGTATTAGAGAGGCACTGGGTAAGGGGAACTGAAGAGAATTAGGAAATACGATACGTCTCCAAGCTACAGCAGGAGGTTCGTAGGAGGGTGTTGTTGCGCTCGCTAACCTTCTCCTCCAGGGAGTGGTTGTAGGTGGGGAGGTAGCGCGTCGCCTCGGTGGCCAGCTGGCAGCTCCACTTGTCATCAGCTATGGCCACAAGGGTTCTGGATAGGAGCTGTGTCCAAAAACACAGCAGCAGCAGGCCATGTGACCACTTATGTCAGTATATCAAATCCCTGGACTGGAACAATAACAAACACTTGGCAGTTGAGCTGCCTTCCACTGGAAGACGGAGCATTGTCAAATATTCAGACAACGCTAAAGTGTGGGGGGGGGGATTTTGCATACAGTAGTAAACACCAAACCTTTAGTAGACTCTCTTCCCATTTCTTCTTGTCTAGTGTTTCTGGAGTCGACTCTGTAAAGAGAAAAAAAAAGAAGAAAAAAAAGGAGGAAAAATAATTTAAATGAGAGAGATTTCTGAGGGGAGTATACTCGGAACGTGCCGCACTTCCCAAGGAAAAGAACCCGTTGAGCTGCAGAATTTGTGCGTGATCCAACCTAACCAAAGAGCTAAAATGATTTAAGATCAGTTTTAATACCCTATGCTCTACTTAAAACTCGAACTATGTATTTTTACGAGGGAAAGACGAAATAGCCCAAAGCTAAAAAAGCTCTCTCGCAAAAACATAGCCTGACATTGCCTCTGAAATTGGAAGCACTTAGAACATCCCATAACTGGAGCTGTTGTGGTGGATGGAAGTGATCCTTGCAGTTTGGTTTATTTCAAACGCATCCTCAGTACACAATCGATTCTTTTAAAACTATTGACATTCAATTTGGGTTCAAGGGTTGTCAATACCACAGCGATAAACTGTCTGTATTATTTCTGTTTTGGAGAGACAAGGGGCCGTTGAGTTCGCATAGAGAGTTCAAGGCGTTTACCTTCCAGGTAGGTCAGGAGGGGCGGGATCTCCGTCTCCCAGACCGTCTCCGTGTTAGGGTGGATGTTTGGGCTCAGGACATTCAGCAGAGAGAGGGACGGAGCGCCGTGACCGCGATTCCGAAACGGGAACGCGCCGTTGACCTAACGAGAGATACATACAGATACGCAGGTGAGAAAAGAAAACATTATTTTTGTTCTTAAGCGTTTATTGGAGACTTCATAATGGTCATATCTGTTCCATAGACTGTACTTACCAGTAGCCTGATCATAAGTACATACGGGGAGGGTAGATTAACTGGAAGAGAAGAGAGAGAGAGAGAGAGAGAGAGAGAGAGAGAGAGAGAGAGAGAGAGAGAGAGAGAGAGAGAAAGAGAGAGAGAGAGAGCAGACAAGGGTAAAGCAGACTAAGCAGCATAATGAATGACTCGGTGATTAACAACGCTGGCCCTCGTATTGTTCCCGCAAGGAGCTGACTTTAATCATTGTCTCTTCAACAGAAACAATTACCTTACAGTTCGAGACCCAGGCGCTTTATTTTGGTGATAAATATGCATTTTTTTCATTCAGCTAATCAAAGCCAGACGCGTCTGGCTCTCAGCGACCGGCCTTTAATGAGAACAAAATGTCTGCGTGTAAAATTGGACTTTGAACGGAAAATAACAATTCCTGTCCCAACTGACGCTGACGAGCCGGGCTGCCTTGCGACCATCTTGTTTACATTAAAGCACCGCGCTGAAAACAGGGGGCGCCGGCTCAGCCTATGTGGAAAAGCCCCCCCCCCCCCCCGACACATTAGTCAGATCCCCCCCTCTCTCGTCATGACATCATCACAGGGGCACCTTGCTCGTTAAAGTCGATGGTGAAGTTGGGCTCCTGGGCGGCTCTCTTCTTGCTGCCCAGCAGGATCAGGCTCTTGCACACGGGCGTTGTGGCGTTGGAGTACTGACCCGGGGTCAGGTAGTACAGCAGCATCGGCCAAAGAACCTGCGGAAGGCAAGACGGGGGACGGGGGGACGGGGGGGACGTCAAAGTCATCAATCGAAAACATCCAGACACGTCTATCACAATTACTGGGGCGTCCAAATAGTAGAAAATAACACTGTAGTAGGCGTTGATGTTGGACTCGATAACGGTATATATATTATTTTGGGGGGGGAATATCGAGAATCATTGTTGTCTCCCAACAACAGATAATGAAACACACGTGTCATCTCCTAGTGTTGGTAACTTACGTGGAAACTTACGTGGAAAAAATAAGTAAAGCTGAGTGTGTACTAAAAAAAAAGAAAAGAAAAAGGGATGGTGATGCTGTCTTTGGACGTGATCCTAAGATACTGTGTCTGGGTGTTTATGAGGATCTACCTTCGGCGGAGGGAAAACAGAGTTGTTTCCATAAAAAGCTTTTTGGATGAGAAGGATGCGAACTTTAATGCACATCTGATGATAGTTACGGCTTTCTTCTTGACTCTCGTTTTTTACGCAAACTGCAATATGGGATGCCACCCTCAGCGTTTTCTCATAAATGTTAATATCCGTAAGTGTTCTGCTGGAACTGAGATGTTCTGAAGCCGTTTTCATTTTAGAATTTTTTTACGGCGGGAACAAAAACATTTAATGTCATTTCTACATCTCTTCGAGATACAGAATGTGCTACTTTTATTCCCCTTATAAAAAAAAAAAGCCCCCTCTAACTGAAACTTTTTCCACGACCTGTAAAATAAACGTTGGGCAGAAACATACTCATCAAATACGTTAAAAAAAGAGCAGGGACACACAGAGTCACAGTTATTGCCCACAGAGAGAATGTCCATGGAAAAAAAGAGAAAGTAAGATGAGGAAAGAGGAGAAAGAGGAGGGGGTGAGTGAGAGAGAAAGAGAGAAAGACAGAAAGAATGAGGGGAGCTCCCAAGACCTACGTCAGCCAGGCGGCCCACGGTGGTGGTGAAGAGATGCAGGGTGTTGTCACACATGCTCCGCAGGGCCTCGTTGGTCACCTCCTCTGGGTCGGCGGGCCGCTTGTCACGCTGCAACACACACATGCTGCCTTTAGAGAGACACACGCACACTGCAACACACACATGCTGCCTTTAGAGACACACGCACACTGCAACACACACATGCTGCCTTTAGAGAGACACACGCACACTGCAACACACACATGCTGCCTTTAGAGAGACACACGCACACTGCAGCACACACATGCTGCCTTTAGAGACACACGCACGCTGCAACACACACATGCTGCCTTTAGAGACACACGCACGCTGCAGCACACACATGCTGCCTTTAGAGAGACACGCACACTGCAACACACACATGCTGCCTTTAGAGAGACACACACACACATGCTGCCTTTAGAGAGACACGCACACTGCAACACACGCATGCTGCCTTTAGAGAGACACACACACACATGCTGCCTTTAGAGACACACGCACACTGCAGCACACACATGCTGCCTTTAGAGAGACACACACACACATGCTGCCTTTAGAGACACACGCACACTGCAGCACACACATGCTGCCTTTAGAGAGACACACACACACATGCTGCCTTTAGAGACACACGCACACTGCAGCACACACATGCTGCCTTTAGAGACACACGCACACTGCAACACACACATGCTGCCTTTAGAGACACACGCACGCTGCAACACACACATGCTGCCTTTAGAGAGACACACACACACACAGACACACACATGCTGCCTTTAGAGAAACACACGCACACTGCAACACACACATGCTGCCTTTAGAGAGACACACGCACGCTGCAACACACACATGCTGCCTTTAGAGAGACACACGCACGCTGCAACACACACATGCTGCCTTTAGAGACACACGCACGCTGCAACACACACATGCTGCCTTTAGAGACACACGCACACTGCAACACACATGATGCCTTTAGAGACACACACACACTGCAACACACACATGCTGCCTTTAGAGAGACACACGCACACTGCAACACACACATGCTGCCTTTAGAGAGACACACACGCTGCAACACACTCATGCTGCCTTTAGAGAGACACACGCACACTGCAACACACACATGCTGCCTTTAGAGACACGCACACTGCAACACACATGCTGCCTTTAGAGAGACACACACACACACACAGACACACACACACACAGACACACAGACACACACACACACACACACACAGTCACACACAGGCACACAAACACACACACACAGACACAGACACAGACTAGACTACACTACACACCCACACACACACACACACACGCGTGCACACGCATAGGTCCGCGCATGGACCTACGTAGAGGGTGTCAGACAGAGCATAGACCTCCGTAGTGGGTGTCAGACAGACATGGACCTACGTAGTGGGTGTCAGACAGAGCACAGTGCTGGATGATGAACTTCACCAGGAGGTCTCCTCCCTCCACCTCCAGGTAACCATGGTGAGCCATGGCACTGATCACCTGGATCACCCTCTTCTTCACCTGCCGGAGGGAGACAGCAGCCAGGGGTCAGGGGTCACACATCACATTAGATGAGATTACAACCTTTTTGTCATTGTACAGAGTACAACGACATGGATTGTTTGGCTCTAGGCACAGAGTCACAGCCATAGTCAGCGGCCCCCGAGCGATTAGGGGTTAAGTGCCTTGCTCAAGAGCACCACGCCAGTGGTCGGTAGGCACCTTAGATACGATGCCAGCAACCCTCCCAGTTCACCAGCTCACATCCGGCTCGCTCCTGAGGCGGGGGTCGAACCGGCGACCTTCCCGATTGCTAGCCGGTCTCTCTAAGCTCCAGGCTACCCGCCGCCCCGTGTGTTGTACCACACACGTACTGTACCACCTGATGTCCCAGAGGACTTTACAGACACTAAACTCTGACGGATATGTGGGTGTTGAGGGGTATGTGGGGGTGGTCCTGTTAAGGAGTGTTGGGGGGTATGTGGGTGTGGTCCTGTTAAGGAGTGTTGGGGGGTAGGTGGGGGTGGTCCTGTTAAGGAGTGTTGAGGTATGTGGGGGTGGTCATATTAAGGGGTATGTGGGTGTGGTCATATTAAGGAGTGTTGGGGGGTATGTGGGTGTGGTCATATTAAGGGGTATGTGGGTGTGGTCTTATTAAGGAGTGTTGGGGGGTATGTGGGTGTGGTCATATTAAGGGGTATGTGGGTGTGGTCATATTAAGGAGTGTTGGGGGTATGTGGGTGTGGTCATATTAAGGAGTGTTGGGGGTATGTGGGTGTGGTCATATTAAGGAGTGTTGGGGGGTATGTGGGTGTGGTCATATTAAGGAGTGTTGGGGGGTATGTGGGTGTGGTCATATTAAGGAGTGTTGGGGGTATGTGGGTGTGGTCAGGATGTTACCTTGTTGCTGTGGTCCGCCAGAGGCTGCCTGAGACTGGACAGGATGAGAAGCTTCTTGGTCTCCATGATGGTTGCTAGGTTACAGACAGAGAGGATGTCACGGGTACTAGATGTCCTCAGGCCATTTTGTACAGTAGCAGTCAAAAGTTTGGACACACCTTCTCATTCAATGTTTTTTCTTTATTTATATATTATTTTCTACATTGTAGATTAATACTGAAGACATCAAAACTATGAAAGAATACATATGGAATTATTTAGTAAACAAAAAGGTGTTAAACAAAACAGAATATGATTTATATTTTAGATTCTTCAAAGTAGCCACCTTTTGCTTTTTTTGTGGTTTTCTCCCACGTATTCTAGAGAAGAGAATGCTGGGCGGTGTTCACAGTTTCTTTTTCCAGGGAGGGAGGCACCCACCCACCCACCCACCCACCCACCCACCCACCCACACACCCACACACCCACCCACCCACCCACACACCCACCCACCCACACACCCACACACACACACACACACACACACACTGCCAAGAGAATGCCAAGAGTGTGCAAAGCTGTCATCTAAAGGTAGCTACTTTGAAGAATCCAAAATATAAAACATATTCTTCAGAAGCCTGATTCCATATGTGTTCTTTCATAGTTTTGATGTCTTCAGTATTAATCTACAATGTAGAAAATATTTTTAAAAATTAAAATAAAACCATTGAATGAGAAGGTATGTCCAAACTTTTAACTGGTACTGTAACTACAGTACATCAAAGCACTTTTACAGGTGCTCGCCAATCATACACATAAAGGTCAGGAGAAGAACAAGTCACTTTGTAAGTAAACACAGGTACACAGGGCTGGGTGGGTGAGAGTTGTTACGGTGTGAACTCCTTTAAGCGCTGGTGTTGTTGTTTTAACGGCATCCAGTCTTCTGTATTATGTGTACATGAAAAAGTGATTATGGATTAGTTGTGTGTGTGTGTCCCCCCCCCCCCCCCGGACACATTTTTCAGTTTTCAGTTCTACTTCCGTTGTGGCGCGGCGTCTTACTGGAGGAGTTGATGAGGTGTCTGAGCACCGCCAGCGAGCCCACGCGGTTCCTCTCGTTACTGTTCTCCAGTTTCTGAAGCACAAACACCACCAGCCGGTCTGGGAAGGTGTTGGCTGTGAGGAGAGGAGAGGAGGAGAGGAGAGGAAGAAAGGAAGGAAGGAAGAGAGGAAGGAAGCACACACACACACACACAGCTGTTTAACACATTTCCCCCTGAGTGAAGTCACACTATCTAATAATGGATTATCTTGTTACAGGAGAACACGCTCATGTGGCTCCACTTATGCCCCCCACTGCTGGAATAACACAAGCATCCCGCTGGTCAGAAAGAAGCATGTTTGGAGGTCTTCTGAACATCGTACGCCGTTTCGTACAATAATTATGTTGGTAAAAGCATGACTAGATACTCTTATATTCCTGCTTTTAGGCAGTTATCCACATCAATCTATATGCTATATGGGTTCTGTGATCAAAAGGTGCAAGCACAGAATGCTGTCCAACATTTGAAAATCTAATATCATATTGTCCACTATAATATCACGCTATGTTACAAAGTCAAAGCATTTAAAGCCCCTTTCGATATCTAAGATTATACAGAATAACTACGCATTTCTCTACTTTCAATGGCAGTCTCTGGGTATTAGGGGGACTGCTGTTTACGGTAACTCAATCCCTCTCTCTTCTCAGCACATGACCACTGGATTACAACATAACAGCACTGGTCAACTGACTATATGATCCAGCCTAGACAGAGCACAGATCTCACCGTCCAATAAGCCTAAGCACAAAGCAAGGCACACAGACAGACAGACAGACATCTCCTCAGTGTGTGATTGATTGATTGAAGAACAAAAAGACCAACCTAGAATGCTGAAGCATCTCAATACCTCGTTGTGGTTTTTCACAGTCGGCGGGTTATTGTAATTGACGGGTGCGCAGACCTGTAGTGACCCAAAGCAGAGTAATAATAATAAATAAATAAAAAACACATAAGCAATTTCACACATCTAGATTGACACACAAATGAATTACACTTCCAATTTGTTTTGCCTTAAGTCAACTGTTATTGAGCCGTGACCTTGGCGTCAAATGCTTTTAATCATTGTGACTCATCCAGACATGTGACAACAACAACAGGAAATGATGCACTATGTATCCTGTGATGTCACCATTGCTTCATTGCCGCACAGCTTGAATGAGTCAGAGTGTGGGAAGCCTGGGCCTGCCAACTGTATTGTCATCACACCTGCTGATGCAGGACAAAGAGCAGACTGTCGAGCTGCGTCTCCAGAACTCTGCTGCCCATGTTCACGGAAGCCTCCAGAACTTGGCACAGGCTCTGCGGAATACAAAAACAGAGAGAGAGAGAGAGAGAGAGAGAGACAGAGACAAACAGAGAGAGACAGAGAGAGAGACAGAGGGAGAGAGACAGAGAGAGAGAGAGACAGAGAGAGAGACACAGAGAGAGACAGAGAGAGAGACAGAGAGAGAGACAGAGAGAGAGACACAGAGAGAGACAGAGAGAGAGAGAGAGAGAGAGAGCGAGAGATTAGTAATCAAGGAAGATTAGTAATCAAGGAAAATAAAAATGCTCCAGACTTGAACTCTTTGGGTCTTTGGTCACGCCAGCAGACTTTCGAAGTCTCTCACCACAACCAGGCCATTCTAGGACCCACCTTGCTGATGATGTAATGCTCGGCATTCTTCTTGTAGAGGGAGAGGATTGTGGGTATGAGTTTGGGAAGCTGCTCCTCCAGTTTGTCATGGGCCATCAGGTGACTCATGGATCCCAACGCCTCTGCCACGGTGAGCCGCAGCTAAAGGCACCATCACAGAGAGGAGGAAAAACACACAACGCACTGGAAAATAAATCCAATCAATCAACTTCGGCCATTATCTGAACCCAAAAACCCGAAAGCTGTTTATAAAAGTGGGGCGGGGTAGTCTTACTTTTGACATTCTTCCAAAAAAATACAATGAGGGGAATATTACATTACAATGCAGTTGGCACTGCGGTGAACTAAAAACGGGAGTTCATTACCACAGGCTGAAGATAATTCTGCGTAACCTTAGCTATAGATAAACCTGCCACGTGTTTCCAGGGACGACTCCTCGCCTGTCTGGGACCACAGCTTGATAGCGCCGGGTGACCGACCTAATTGTGCACGTGGGTCCTCACCCTTCATGACCAGAGCCTCAGAGAAAAGGAGTGCTTTCATGATGTTCCGACAACAGAGGCACCCTGTTGAGCACCAAATGTGATTAGTGCAAATTGGTTTCCTGCCCCTTCTAATGTGGCGTACGTACGTACCTTGGGCTCCCTGCTCTGTAGCCAGCTACCGAAGAGGATGTCGTAGGCGGCGTAGATCTCGCTGGAGAAGGTGTCCTTTCGTACAGTCGGGTCGGGGGCTTTGTCCAAGTTAGCTAGGTACTCTAGGATACCCTCACTAAAGTGTGAGAGGGCTGAGGAAAGGGACAGAGATAAAGGATCAAAAATGTTAAAGGCCATGTCTGTGAGTGACGGTTTAGAGTCATGATGTTATAGTAATGCTGACTAAGTGTCTTTAGTCTTACCAGAGGAGAAGACCCACTTCATGTTGTCCTGCCTTGCCAAGCCCAGCATTGGCAGCATTGTGCCCAAGATGGCGTTGAGGAATGGCACCATACCATACACTGTGACCAAAAGGAGGTAGACACACTGAGGTAATACTTTACACAAACAGGAATCTTTAATAAATCAAGGAAGGTATTTGTTGCCTGGATACTGAAGTTGAGAAACAAAAACATTTAGACAGCTCGGTGAAGCCACTTTCTAAGCAGTCTGACACAACTGTATCTCATGCTAACCATTGGAATCAGAGAGACTGGCTAATGTTTGGACCACAAAGAAATGAGGCAGGACCCCTGGCTGGAATTTGCTGAGGATCTCCTCCATGATATCGTTGATATGTTTGTTTCCGACGGCAACCAAAATATTGCTGGCTGCCTGCTGCCAATCAGCAACAACATCCTGTAAAAAAAAAAAACATAAATAAAAGCTGAGTAAAACTGATATTACTACAGTATATATGACAATAAACAGACACTGTAGGCAAGGTGTGATATTGTCACCTTCTTAAAATAATGGCTTACGTCATATTTTATATATATATTTTATTTTAATTCATATTTTATATTTTAAGTCATATTTTCAAGTTTTGAGAAAAACAGAATAAACTGAACCCAATTTTTTTTTCTTTGTTTTAAATGTTTGTAATTTGTAAAATAGTATAGAAAATATAATATTTAGGCAAAAACATAATTTTTCTCAAAAGTGACATAAGCCGAGAAGGTAAAATGAATATGCTGCAACGGAAATGGATAAGAGTGCAACATCAGGCTGAAAGCAGTCATTGACTTGCCGCCTGCTTGGTATTTCAGACAGATAAGACTAAGCATATCCCAATCCTGGAAAGCAATCTTACCTTTGATCGCGTCATTTCATCTGAGGCCAAAGAAATTATACTTTTGATTTTCGGGTTACTGATCTCATTAATCTGGCTCTTCACGACCAGCTCGATGGTCTGCAGAATGACAACTCTGTGACCGACAATGAGCTGCAGGAAAACATATATACATTGCACTTTAATCCACTGGCTTCGAGTGCGAATGCATTGATGGTAGCTCTACTAAAAGATGTTTCACACAGGCCTAGCTTAACAGTACATTATGTTTCACAATATTCCTTCATATCATTGAGGCCTGAGAGTCACATGACCAGTTACACTCTATAGAGAAGTGATGATAAGGTTTTGCTACACAAGGGCGGTAGGATATGGTCTAATAAATAAAAAACATGTCCTCTCTCATCTCTACCGCTGGGCACCAAATACAGGGCACAGCGTAGCACTGACACACATACCCATGGCTTCAACGCTTAGGGTCACATACATTACAGTGCCTCTAAAAGCCAGAACACTTTCTCGGTCACACGTGCACTTCCCATCTGCAATGTTCCGAGACAGTCACATGACTCTCAATGTGACCAAATTATTGCAAACTGCATAAATCATTGTGAAAGGGCAGATAAACTGAGAGGGACAATTTG
Organism: Nansenia antarctica; assembly: GCF_963989245.1. NCBI lineage: Eukaryota > Metazoa > Chordata > Actinopteri > Argentiniformes > Microstomatidae > Nansenia > Nansenia antarctica. Next base: position 21,728,573 of record NC_137680.1, read on the forward strand.
CAGTGTATGACGATTGAAAGCAGACTACGGTACATGCATGTATGTTAGCTTTTGGGTGTACCTAGTACTCGTATAGCTTGGTAGTGTGTCAGGGCTTAAAAGATTAAGCCTATTGTTAGCTACGCAACGTAAAAAACCAAGAAACATTTACGATGAACAACACCCACGAACGTCAACACTGTGAGTGTGCTTTGCACCATCGCCTAAAAATACCATGCGTTTACTACCATTACACACAAACAAGACGAGTGAACACATTTGCATCATGATGATGTGCATTCATATCAAGCAATACCTGCATTTTGCTAATCAGATTGGGGATGTGTAGCAGTGTGTTGTAAATGGTAAATGGACTTATATAGCGCCTTTATCCAAAGCGCTTTACAACGGCCTCTCATTCACCCATTCACACACACATTCACACCCCAATGGCGGCAAGCTACCATGCAAGGCGCCGGCCCGCTCACTGGGAGCAATTTTGGGGTTCAGTGTCTTGCCCAAGGACACTTCGACATGTGGCCAGCTGGGGCTCGAACTGCCGATCTGCCAACCTTACGATCATTAAACGGTGGCTCTACCTCCTGCGCCACAGCCATTGCTAGTGTTAGCTACATGTTGTTTCTCAGTAATAAAAGAACATAGTCTGACCTTGGGGTGTTTGACCAGGTAGTCCTGGCACATGGACAGGACCTTGTCAGGCTGCTGTTTCCCCAAGGTCAGTATAGACTTCCTGACCTGCTCCTGCACCACCGTGTCCTTGTCATTGGCAGCGTCCAGCAGAGCCAGGGTCACCTCTGGAGAACAAGGAGTAGACACAGAGGGGGAGTGAGAGGCTAGGACTCTTCAGGTGACATGGTCAAGCTCATACTGTCGATCACAAGGTCATCGTTTTACTACTTTTTCATGTCAGGGTGAGTGTTAGAACAAGGTTAGTGTATATGTCTCACATTCATACAGGGGGTAGGACTGAGGTTTCCATGCAAGACCAAGGTTGAGTCTGAGTTTGGATTAGTCTTTAAACAGCACTATGAACAGGACTGTCGCTAATGATTATATTAACACAGCTGACTGGTATCCATTTGTGGACTGGCATCCTGAGATTTCAAAAAAAAGAAAAGAAAAGAAAAAAGAAGAGAAATCCTGGATGAAAACAGGTCACGATTAAGGGTCAAAGAAGGGGAGAACCTATGAAGATGAGAAGAGCAGTTTTTCCTGAGGACAATAACAGAGGTCACTCACGTTCTACATCTGACTCCTCCATCGTCATGCCTCTCAGAAGGCCGGGTACTGAAACTATTTAGGAATGCATATGGTGGGCCGAGGGATCAGAACTTGCTCCTGTGGCGTCACCACCCTGTGAAAAGACAGAGAATCAATGTTTGAGATAGTAGTGATGAAGTCAAATGAGTGTGATACTCAACACTGAAAACAAACAAAGTGTCTCATACCATAGTATGTCTTAAACATGATCATGTAGCCCTACAAGAGGAATCTTGGATGGTCTATCCATCACATCTTCTGGTGATGTGCATTTCAGAAGAGTCTTGCTGCTAATAAATCACCTCGTTTGGCAAGCAGCCACACAGTTAAAAGGTGACAACAAGGACAAGGCTGGTTACAGTTCCCATTGACATTGGTGCATGAGAAGGTGGAACAATGCTGTGTCATGCAGCCAACAGGATCCATGTACAGTTGACTTTGTGCTGAAGAAAGGAGAGCAGCACTTCCTCGTCAGACCAACACGACCAGCTCCTTCCCTTCTTGTGTTTTTTTAAAGGTTTTTTTAAAAAGTTTTTTTTCTTTCCTAACACCAGGGGAGCCACCCCTCCTAAATTTCGTTGTTTGTTACCTGTACTGTAGCAATGACAATAAAGACCATTCATTCATTCAACACGACCTGTTCTGTCGTGGGATGCAGAGCTAGCTATCAAGCTAACTGCTGCTATATCAGCTAACAGCCCTTGAAAGTATAATAATGAGGATGACATTCACATTAACACACTAAGGGTTTTAGATAACAAGCACACTGTCGTTAAACACCAAGATATTGAGCGTCAACGTTTTTACATTCCATTATGTTCTGTGAGATGGAACCTTTGTATTTTAGGAATTACTAACTCAAAAATGTCAACATTTTAAAAATAACACCACACAGGCATTAATAAACACCTAATGGATCAGATTATGTAAAAAAAACTCAATGTTGACAAAAATGGAGATAGTAGCGAGTAGCGACCATCTATGTTTCAGGACGTGTCTAGACCCCCTCACCTGTCAGTGACTCAGGCTAGCTGGCTAGCTAACCAGACAGATGCCTCTCTCCTCTCTTCTCAAGATGTGCAGTAATCCAGCGATGTATGTGGTTGTTTAGTCAGATTATATAGTAATCGGACACTGTTATCTAACTGCCCTTTTCACTGTGATATGTTTCTCCCTCGGTGTAAACAGAGAAACCCCAGTAATAAGAGCTACAGTGGCTACTCCAAGCTAATCACTGCGTCGCATCGCAGGTAAACACGCCTAGCTGTCACGTGCCTCGAGTCAGCAGCAGGAACGTCTAAGGGCGCGTTCGTAAATTTGCTCTGGAAATTTGATCAGCACTCACGGAGTGCCTGTTGTCCAATCAAATGACTCGGTCCCTTTGTGACGTTGGACCCAGTGTGCGCTCCGGCGCTCTCAGGGCGATTTTACGAACGCAGCCTCAGTGTGGGCGTGGCTTCAGCCCCTTGTTGACTTGACCCAACCTGACTGATGATGGGGTGAGCGTTTGACATGTGAGTTTATTTTGATGCATGTGATACATTGATGTGATGTGATGGCGCTTTTTGCAAGTTCAGTTCGTGTCTTTTTTTTCTTCTTTTCTTACCCCCCTTTTTTGGGGGGATATGTTGTGCTATGTGCTGGAAAAATACTCAGAGTAGTGAGTGAGCCTTGTGTGCATTCTGACAACTTCCATTCATTCATAGGCCTACTGCATAACGAATTGGCTGTGCCTATATCCATTGATAGGATACCTGCTATGGCCATTTGTTCTGTACTGATGATGAGAGAGCCCTTGCTGATTGTAAAGCCCCTTGGAGGGACTAGGAAAGAGCTAGACAAGTGCACTAGAGGGAGCCAGTTAGTTGGACTACAAAACTGTACCTGTTGGCCCATTGGGTTTTACCTTCATCAGCAAAAACAACAACACCAGTACAACCTTAACTCACTAACTGCCGACAAAATCTAAAACATTCACCACCTAGAGTGTCAAGTGTTGTATGTGGTGTTTACCTAACAACAGTACTTCAAAAATGAAGCATCATAATTTATGCATTTTTGGTGAATAAAGTCAGTCACCCTTGGACCTTTAGAATGTTAACAATTTTGGCAACTTTATTCATCCTCGGCACTAAATGATTTAAACGTTTTCAGTACTGACTCATTGACGACTAACTGTCAACACCACTATATGAAAAGGCCCAAATGTGAAGCTATAGACTATTAGGAGGATCATCTTTATTGTCAGCTTTGTCACTGCTGGAGTATCAGCAGCTACGGTATAGACCTATAGTTTATGAGAGCGACATAGTTAGAGCCTTATGTGAATGTAAATGTCAATGTAGAAGGCTCTACCATTAGGCCAAGAGGACATCTTTAGTTTAGTTTAGAGTTTTCAGGCTTAGGGCCTCGTCACAAGAATGTGATTCCTAATCAACTGCACTACATTTATCTCTATTTCCGTCTTTCTGATATGTATTCAATTGCAATGAGAATAGATACAAACAGGTACCTCGTCTCTAGTCTTAGAAAGTGTAAAATCCACTAAATGAGGGAGTGAAATTGTTGTACATGGTGAATAAACGTAACTTACTTCCTTTCTTACTAAATTACAATTAAATCACTGGGAGTCAAATATACATGGCATTATGGCCCATGACTGCCACTTAATGTAGTGGTGGATATTAATGTAGTGGAGGAGGGATATAATTAATTCCCTTGAAACTAAACCCTGTATGGGTTCAATGTAGTCATTAAATGTCTTTTAGTTTATTTTTGTACAATTTCTTTGGTGTGTGTAGCCCAGTCTGTGTGTAGTCTATATGTCTCAATGGTATGGAAATGACAGAATAACTTAAATATGTAATGAGCACTGGCATGCATGCATTTCTCTGAGCATTTCAGTTCACAGCTCCAGGGAAGCTAATTGGCTAGTTTATGAAATGTGGCCTTCGTTCCAACTGATGGAGGCTTTAATGTTTGTCATTTACACAGGCATGTTTTTAGATTTATTTTTCAAACCACAAATCCTTTTTTCAATAACCGTGCAGCTGTGGTAACAAGAACAGAAAGTATTTATTGATATTTATATTTCAGTATACAAATTGTAAATTGAAGTGAGGCACTTGTCAAATTCCACTAGAAATTTACAGGAAACATTATTGTGTGTGTGTGTGTGTGTGTGTGTGTGTGTGTGTGTGCGTGCGTGCGTGCGCGTGCGCGTGTGCGTGTGCGTGTGTGTGTGTGTGTGTGTGTGCACGTGAGTGTGTGTGTGTGTGTGTGCACGTGTTTTCAGCCTTTCCCAAGGTTGGGAATGGCCAAGTCGTGGCCATGATTTGGTAGGTGCAGAGTGAAAGAATGAAGTTACAAGTTCAGCAGACATTAATCAGAGATTTAAATGAAATGTCCAAGCAATGACAATTGATTTACAACACAAACGACACTGCATTTTGTTTGAGAACTAGCTTTGTTTTTATTTTTTACCAATTTGTTAACAATGTTTGCTAACAAGGTTTGCTAGCAAAAGGAGTAACCTAACTGTGTTCATTTTGCTTAATCGTAAGACTGTATTTACAATGAGCTCACTGACTTTACTTAAATACCATATCTGTTGATTTGGGGGTACCGACTGTTTATAAAACTATTTTCACAGCTCTGTCTTCCCCAAGTAGGAATTAATGGTATCTTCTAGCTGCCCACTCCATCCTTCACAGAGCCCATAATGAAAGGTTTAAGGAGACAGACGAGACGGAGCAGAGGTTCAGACTTTTATTAAACAACATTAAACAAATTACAGGCCAACAGGCATAACAACCCTGTGAACATTTTTAATTAGGAACGCATAACACTGAGACAAATTGGCCCTGCCTGTGTGCGCATATGGGGACTGCACAACTATGAAAGCAAATCAATCTGATTCCTGCCAGGACGTTCTGCTTGACCAAGAAATACTTGAGTTGTAAAAATGCTCATTAATAAACACCGCTCGGCAGAAATATATTTGTCTGTCAATCAACACAAACTGATCCTCCATTTTGTCTCGGAAACAAAGGGCACACGTACAAGGGATGAAACAAGGGCCCAGTTTGGCCATGTGTGGTGGAATGTGTGAAGTCACTTTTCAAGTTGGTTTTTGATATTGATAGTTAAAGCGACTTGATGTTTGTCAAGATTTGAAAAAGATTTGAGAAAAATAATCCCTCCAGCAATTTATCAGCCAGTCTCTGTTGTCTCTGTATTTCAGTCACTGAGAATGACATTTGACAAGACTTGTCAAATATATTGTTAAAAGTATTGTGGTATCAAATGATTATTTATCTATAACCCAGGCGTGTGGATCAGCTCGTAGGGTGTCTAAGACCGTGTAAAACCAGTGGAAATGATGTCAAACCGTTTAACCATCTAATGGTTAAACAAATCTTTATGCCCCTCTGGCAAGGGCCTTGCCCTCTTTGTTAATATTTTCATATGCAATAAAATAAGGGTGTTTAAAATGCAATAATAGATAGGTTAGGCACACGCCAAAGCTCTTAAGCTCAGGTCCTCCGCCAGAGTAGACAGGGAAACCAAGGTTGTTTACTCAGCTGAACTCACTGAGCAGCTCACATCACCCAAACACTTCATCTCCAGAGAGACCTTGCCGGACCTGCTGTATAATCTATGAGTTTGAAAAGGTCTCCATCATATCAAGTTCAACTGTTGGCATATTTCCCCTGGCGTAGACATCAGGTTTTGCTGAAATGTCCTGGAGCTGTGGTTATCGCTTTGTTTAACTGGGTCTGACAGGCGGACATGGGCAGAGAACCAGAGCAGACTGGGGTGCCAGCTTCAGTTGTTATCTCCAGTGCCACAGCACTGCAATGCCCATTGGCTCCCGGATCAGTCCAACCAATTCACTCCCAGGTTCAATCAAATGCTCAACACATGAGGTTATTTGTTGCTTTAGAAAACCGATCCGAGAAACAGTCCACAGGAGCGAGACACAAAGGTAAACAGATATATCTCACTGACAAAGTGAGCCTGGTATCGAATGGTGTAAATAACAAGTTAAGCCTGTGTGGCTTGTGGTTTCTGAGTCACAGTGAATGTGATGGTGCTGGGGAGAGAGAGAGAGAGAGAGAGAGAGAGAGAGAGAGAGAGAGAGAGAGAGAGAGAGAGAGAGAGAGAGAGAGAGAGAGAGAGAGAGAGAGAGAGAGAGAGAGAGAGAGAGAGAGAGAGAGAGAGAGAGAGAGAGAGAGAGAGAGAGAGAGAGAGAGAGAGAGAGAGAGAGAGAGAGAGAGAGAGAGAGAGAGAGAGAGAGAGAGAGAGAGAGAGAGAGAGAGAGAGAGAGAGAGAGAGAGAGAGAGAGAGAGAGAGAGAGAGAGAGAGAGAGAGAGAGAGAGAGAGAGAGAGCAGTGAATAGCTGAGACAGAAGGTTGGATGAGAATCCTAGGATGTGAGTGAAGATAGGCTAATTGACCTTTACAAATTGATTGGAATCTTTGTCATTCAGTATTCATGCAGTGTTTTCCCCATACACTGTCATAACCAAACACAGATGATGATTGCCTAGAGCTACTGGAGCTAGAAATGCTCTGTCTCCCTCATGTGGATCATGTCTCCATCATACCTGCCAAGAGAAGAAGTCTATTAGACTATAGTCTAATCTATTAGAATCTCCCTTTTGAGATGTCTACAGGGCCTATAGGTCCCAAACCACTCCACAGTATCTAACTCATATCCCAATATTTAGTTATGTATGCCTGACAGTCACCCCCCAAAAATGTCATCTGATATTATTGTCATTCTAGAGACTTTTTAGTGGGTGGCCATTCCGGTAGTTGGATTCAGGAGGAGTGTCACGTCCAGTGACCGGCGAGGTTGACGGCCTTTAAGTCTGATCATGCAGTCCTTGTCTTCTCTCTCCTCTGTTTTCCTTGGCACACCTTCGATGGCTGGAAATTACACTTCATCAACTGAGGGGCTGCTGTTTACCTTGGAGCTTTTAAAAGGGGGGAAATCTGTTGAGTTTCTCTTAAATCTTGCTTGTTCTTGGCCCCGGTGTTGGTGCTCACCAACCGATCTACTGGCAGCGCGCAAAGGATGTGAACTCCGTCTTACCTGAGGATATTTAACCGGAGGAAATGCACAGATATCCATGGGATTACTATTGAATAGAAACAAAGGTGTTTTTAATGTTTAGTTTTTGTATTGTAGACTATAGTACCCACCAAGATTGAGGGGAAAGTGGCATAGATGTCTTGACATGATGGGATATTTGTCACTCTGAGCCAAAGGCTATCAACCTTCATCCTGAGTGGAGACAGGGACTGTCTGGGCCCTAACTCATTGTTCACTCCAAGAAATGAAGGAGAGCAACACGGAGCTGTCATGATGTTACACAACTCACACAGCATGTTGACATATCCTGTGTGACCCATCTAACCCCACTTTATTACTTGTTTTAATGTTTCTGTTATTTATCAAGACAACATCCAGTTAGCAATGTGATTTACAGTGGTGCTTAGAGATCTTCCAGTCAATGGTAACAATGCAGAGCCGGGCTATCTGTTCAGCAGACATGACATAAAATATCTTCATCTGCAGGTGTTATTGAACTCTTTTGAACAGGGGGGTAGACCAACACAGCACAGGTGGTGAGACAATTAACTAGGGAGCATCGAATGGACACCTTTCTAGGAAAACTATTTCTGACATTTCAGGTGGCAGGACAGAATTAATATGGTAGAATAACAAATGGCAGGAAAAGCCAAATGGATCATAGCTTATGTAAACACCTACAGTTTTTCCTCTCCAAAAGCCCATCGAGGGGGATCTTTCATAGTAGTATTCTGTTTTCCTTTGAATTCATTGCCAATTCTGAATAACAGAGGGGTCACTGGTAGTTCAGTCACTGCAGCAGACACCACTTTGGCTCGATGATGAATTAAAGCAAGAGGCTAAAAATACCGTAGTATTTTTTTGTTTGTTTCTCATGGCTTGGTAATTTGACCGAAATCCTTCACAGTCGTACAACCCATCTTTACAGGAAACGCTGCCCGACAGCTCAGGTACAGTATGTCTCAAGGGTGATGATCTCATTTTCCTGGTCACCAAAATAGATGAGAGAATGGTGTGGATTTTGTCCTAAATGTTCATGTACAATGTACAGTACTCTAGAAAGAGAGGCAGCGGTCTGATGTATGAGGAAGTAAAATTATATTTTATATATACATAGCCCTCAGATGGACCCCTGATGGACGAAGAAAAAGGGGACGCCCCAAAGAAACCTGGAGAAGAACCGTCGAGAGGGAGCATGACATGCTGGGTCTAAGATCCTGGGAGGCGGCGGCTGCTGTGGCGAGGGACAGAGACCGGTGGCGTAAACTCGTTGGAGGCCCTACTCTTCACACCCGAAGAAAAAGGACCTAAGTCAAGTAAGTCAATATATATATATATATATATATATATAAAATAAAAAAAAACATACATACATATGAACACCTAAACAGTGGTCTGTTTTGGGGAATTTGCATTCAACAAACACATTTTGATATTGTCCTTTGAAATCAGCTGAATACAAAGAGATGCTCAGTGGACTAGCTGGCTACAGACCCAGACGCAGAGAGGCAACATCCATTGGTGCCAGTCTCTGCATGCAAGCAGGCAATTTAGGCACCTTTATGACATACTATTTTACAACCATGGCGGGCTTTTTCTTATTAACCATGGTGAAATAGTTTTGTGTTTTAACAGCTGCTAACTAGAATTTGACTTCTCTTGAGTATACGCAACACTTGCAAATATATGGGTTCCCCTCTCTTTTTCTCTCATCTCAACGACCCCTGCCAGTTAGTAAATCAGTAAATCTCAGCGTATAAACGCTTAATTTCCAATGGTAGGCCACCCCAGCATCAGACTCTGTGTTACACCTCCGTGCCCTGAGCTCATGTGTTTTGTTTGGGCTGCCCTCGTCTTAGTGACATGTATATAGAGCCGACATGCGATAATGTTTGGGTAGTGAATCCCTTAATTGTCAGTTTAATCTCAAAATACTATAATTCATACTTCCCCATTCTTGAAGAAAAAAAAATGCCCCTCTTTATGACTTGGTTACTCAACTCTCCAACTATGTGCCTGCTCAGGAAGGTTTGTCTAATGTGAAAAGACAGAAAAGTCTAACGTTTCATTGTTATCCTTTCAAGAAGAGTGCCAGCTTCCATTACAAGAGGCTGCTGTGGTTGGTGTTAAGTCCATTATTGGCATGTGGTTGGCGGTCTCTTATTACCGAGACGTGGGCCAGTACCACAGAACTGTCTGTTCAACCTGGCTAAAGCTCAAACTCGGAGTAGCAGTTCCTCTACTGTAATGTAGCACTGTCCCCAGGCATGAAATACCCTTTATCTTTCCCCTTGACCGTTTTTGAATAAGATTGATTAGCTGTTTTAAGTGTCAAGATAGTGAATGAGGACCAGCAGGCTATACATCATATACCACCTCACCTTTCAATACTGTGAAAAAAAAAAGTGTGTGCTCCTTTGTGGCCTTGCCTTTAGGTTTGTCAAGCCAAGACACTGCTTGTTGGATGGAGTCCATTGGTAGTGGATGTTTGATGAGCATTGAGGCGGAGAACCTCCTGCCAGCACAGCAAGGAGCAGTCCTCCAAGTATAGGAGGTGTCCGAGAGTGCAGTAAGGGTCACACACAGTGCAGGCATGGCCACAGTAGGCTCTACTATACACAGTAGGCTATACTTGGGTGCGTGTCATAACTTAGTACAGTGTGCGTGAACGACTGAAGCAGCTGCTGGCCAATAACAGCATGCCTTGCATAATGTAAAAAGTGTAATGTACTGTATGCTGATGGACAGACGGTTGAGCGGTGCGTGGACCTGTCTCAAACACAACACAGTATGACACGGTTTGATTAATGACATAACAGGACACGAGAACCTCCGACACGTATTTTTTTCGGGATGCTTTTCAAGAGGAAGCCCAGCATCATGGCTAATTTCCAATAGTTGAGTTTTCAATAACAGGTAGTAGTAACAGGTCCCATAACCACATACCCTATTTCACTGTCAGTGATCCACTACGGAGCATCTCTTGAGCAATAACCTTTGATTGACACTGCCTCTCTGACACGCTCAGTCTGAGGGAAGAGCAATAAAAAACCGAGAGAAGAAACAAATAAACAGAGCGGAGATCTGCCATCGCGTTGCCTCCCGACCAGCTTAGCACACAGAACATTGAAAATCACGAGCCAGAGAGCAATAAGACCTGGACGCTGCTCCGTAGGGCCAGACCACCATTAATGTGATCAGCTACAACAACAAATAACATACGCAGAGACGGAACGCATTTAGCAGCTCTGTCTACTTTGGACCGAGAGACATACTGTCTGTTGCAGAAAAACAAGGGCTTTTTCTATCTGTGCGATACGGTTAAAGGCTAGCTTAGGGATCAAATTGCCCCCTAGCTTCCTGGAGTGGGAGAGCTTTCTGAACAGTGTCCAGGTAAGGATTTAGGAGCTCAGATTTATGGTCCTGTGGGGACTCCACAGCTGGGTTGGGGATTGCCAGACGGCCAGAGAAGGAAGGTTTTGGGGGGAATAAATCAGGGGGTCTCATTCTACGTTTGAGAGAGTCGGGAGTTAGAGAGGGGAGGAGTGATCCTACTCCATTACCATGCAGGCTGTCACGAGGCATGATAAGAGTGGGTTGAGAGTGATTATGGGGTTTTGTTGGACTATAGCCGGATTCTCTTCAGAATCTGATTCTTATTGTTTGCAGTTGATCAATTCATAAGGTGACATATGTCTAAACGCTTTCAGAATCCATTCAAATTGCCTAGACCGTACTACAATATGACTCACAATGTATTGTTGTGGTTATACTGTAGGCCTATGCAATTGAAACACTTCTATAGTATTCCAAGAAATGTGATGAATTGATTGGATTTGGTAAGCACTTTTCCAGACGCTTAAAGGGAAACTCACCTCATTCACTACCAATGTGCACTCATTCAGAGCGCCATACTCTTATATTATGTGCAGAAGCCAGGGAGCCCTCATATACTATATGATATAGTATAATAATAAAGTAAGTGACCACATCCATCTACAGCCCAGATGAAACATGGTCATCGAGCCTACAACTCACCACATCCTGTTTTTATAGAGATACCGATGTCAAGTTCTTCAATAATGAGGTTATAATGGAGTTTCATGCCCAAAAGTAGGTACATCGGTATTTTTACGACTTTTGGTTTTCTGTCTAGAATCTCTAAATATGCTCACTTCAACATTAAAACCTTAAAAGGAAGAGAGTGATATAACTGTTGTGACATTAGTTTGAGCGACTACAGCGTGCTGTAGAGGATTATTCACAGCACATTGGCTATACAGTATAGCAGCCAGTGAGAATATGTCACCACCCATAGTTAATAATTACATGTCAGTGTTTGAATGTAATGACGTCATTGTGTCTCAAAAGACATACACAGACATTTTTAAATGATGAACGTGTCAATGCGTGCTACAGTAGCGTCCACATTGAGAGTGTCATTATTAGCTGCTAACTTGGTATTAAAACCCCCTCACATTATTTAAAAATACGTAATCATGTCACAGGTTGTAATGCCCATCTGACCGTATTTGGGAACCAAGAAAAGAGTGAGCAAATATATTTTCTGCGCATCAAAATATTATAATTGGTTGAATAATACTTGTGACACACAACCATGAGGAGCATGGACGTGATGGATTTGCCGTGACGGAGGGAATGTCTTTTTAGTCCCTCTACTGTTTTTCTATCAACTGTTGTTTCCATTGGCAGGGACCTCTATGAACATCTTACTTTTCACAAGGAGTCTCATTGTCCATGCATGTGTGGTTGCACTTTATGAGCTCTGTAGACAAAAGTGGCAGAAGCACATTTCATATATTGGAACAGGCTATCCTGTCAAGTCCAAATTTGCTGCGGTGTATGAAACTAAGCATGTCCTCTGGACACATATCTATAGTTGCTTTTGCTAGCTTGGGGGAGAGCACTCCATCTTTGACTTTTGAATGAACTAGAATTGAATCACGTGATGATGAATCACATATAGCCCTTTATTTAAATAGGGACGCGTGACCAATTTTGTCAGCCGTCTGTCCAGTCGGTTGAAATGGTTCAGTGGTTTCTTATAAGCAACTTAGAAGAATAACATGGTTGCTCCAGTAGCCTCTCGTACTGGCTTAGTGGTTCTGGAAGTTCTCTAGTCCCGTCCAGGCCAACGCTATGCTGTCATCTGAGCCTGTGCAGAAATCTGTAGGCCTTCCAAGTACAAAGAGATTGAGTCCTCTGGTGCTCGCGCCAGACAGATCAACGATGGCAGCTTCATTTAAAATTGTATATTGCGTACGGCCGCTATCATGTAAGTGTAATATTCTCATATAAAAACAGCCAACCCGTATAAAAAGAATACAGAAACAATAACCTTTCTGAAAAAGATTGCTCCTTAGGGTATACAGTATAACTTAGTATAGCATATAGCTTTAATCTATGTGTCAATACTGGTCGCTATGGAGTGTGATGGATGGCAACAGCAACATTGTGCTCAATAACCATTAAAAAACGGTTGAAAGTCATTGCTCTCCTCTCCACCTAAAAAACGTCAGACCAACAGCTTTCCGACATAAGTCAATGGCTTCACCTCTAGAAATAATGAAGATATTTTGGAATTCCACTGCAAAAAAAATCTATAAATTGTATGGTATTTCATCTAGGATAATATGGTTTGCATTGGAATAGTGGGAAAAGGTCTACCCATTGTTTATTTTCATTTGAAACTTTTCTGCTTTTCTACAAATATATTCTCATGATTTGCAACCTTTAAAAGCTGTCCTGGCGTCCATCCAGGATGGCAGCTAGTGAAGAAAAACATCACCACTGTCCATGGAATTCAGACTGGCGTACAGTATGGGAGGTCGGAAAAAGGCCTAAACGTATGGAGCACAAACATATTGAACACCAGTAACAGCTACTGGCAAACATATGACGAGCATAGTAGGCCTTGATGCAATCCATTTGAGCCTGAACCGTTGCAGCTGAGAACTCAGTGAGTAGACAGCTCAAACGTTATCATAGTATGTCCGAAACGGATCTGCTTGTACTATAGCTGCTCACACACACACACACACACACACGTGGATGGCTGAGTTGGGGATCCAACCTGCACCGCTCAGATTGTAAAAGCGAGGAGCCGTGACTTCACGGTGAGAATTTGCGGCATGATGTCAGCAGACAGTTAGCTACTGATTACATTCAAACCCACAAGAACTAGTCCATGGGAGCATTTGGGCCTCTTGAAAAGGAACAGCAGTTGGTCCGGAGCCACAACAAAAAGGCGTGACTTGATAAAGACTTTATCACTGACCTCAGTCAAGCTCAGTGGCCTTGCGGTTAGAGTGTCCTGAGATTGGGAGGTCGTGAGTTCAATCCCTGGCCGAGTCGTACCAAAGACTATAAAAATGGTGCCCGATGCCTCCCTGCTTGGCACTCAGCCTTAAGGGTTGGATTGGGGGTAAGACCCTGCGACATACCAGCGTCATGTGCAGGGGGGTGTACTTGTACATCAAGCCGCCTCACGCTACGGAAACAGGAGATAGGCTCCTGCCGCCTAAGGACCATTAGGCTCGAGAACCATCGGTTCTCAAGGCTTACTTACTTACTTACTTACTTACTTACTTACTTACTTACTTACTTACTTACTTACAGTCAAGCCACTGTCGACTAGAAGTCATCCAGAGAAATGCGCAGGGCTTGTGTGACCATTTCAGTGGGGAGGCCACCACAGACTGTCATACACCATAACAGTGAGGGGGAAAAGCATAGTTGTCTGCAAGACTGGAGCAGGGCTCCAGGTGTGGATGCGCTGAGGGGCAGTCAAGAAACATCCTCGGTTTGGTTGTGCAGCTGCAACAGCTATAATGAGATAATTTCCGTGTGCATATGGAAATCATTCACCAATGCGTATTGTTTGCTTGGCGCCTGGCCATATAGCCAGAGAGATTTCAGCTGAGAAGTCAGCTGCATATTATGTAATGTAATATTTCAAAATGTATTTATTTTTTCGTTGGGGATGACTTATGAAAATGTAGTGACAGGTGAAGAATATGCAAAGGCCTGTCATTTCTTCCAGTGTCGTGGCCGTAGTAAAGAGAAATTCCTTTACATGTATCTCCAACCGATTCATGAAGTGAGAGAAAAACTGCAAATGCATAATGATCCTACTGTATGAGGAAATTAGAGACCCGATTGCTGATAATGGTATCATACACATGTTCCACATTGTGGATTAAGTTACAAGTGAGTATTGGTAATGTTACACTATGTGTAATAGGGAGACTTATTTGAGTGTAATGGTCTCTCCTCTGCTCCAGGATTGAAAACTAGGATATTTATTAGTAAAGATACAATACAGCGGGGAACAGATTGGTTGAAACATGAAAATTTGTTTGAATGCACAGTAGGCCTACAGTACTGTATGTTGTCTTTACAATTATATTCAATTATATTCAATAGAAACATAGTTTACACATTGCTGCCCTTAATGTCGTTTTGAGGCCTGCACACGTTTACCGTGAGTCCCAGCAGGTCACAGTGCACACCGTTAAGTCAAGCTCATTATAAACTCATTACATAACTCATTAAACTGAAAGGGCACAGTACAGACTTGCAGAACAATTTTGACCCTCTTGAAACACATCACAGGATTTATATGCCCTATACCTGGAACACCAGATTTACACCTGTGACTAATTTCAATATCCCCCAACGCGCGCACGCACGCACACACACACACACACACACACACCATATCTAATTACGACCGGACAATCAGACAGTATGTCCATGGATGTGAATCTAGGCCTAACCTTTTCACGTCCCCAAGAAGCATCCTGGTTGGATCTCTTCTATCTCTCCAAACAATAGCTTTATTAAAACCTGCAAGTGTATATGTGAGTGAGTGAGTGTGTGTGTGTGTGTGTGTGTGTGTGTGTGTGTGTGTGTGTGTGTATGGTCATGGGGACGGAAGGGATAAAAACAGAGCGCTTTGGAGTTTAACACAGTTGCTAAATTTGTAGAGGGTCTTAGAACTGCACTGGGGCCTGCAGTGGTGTAGTGGTGCGCGGCCCTGGAGTGGGGCTTTACAAGCGGGCTGAAGGGCTCCCCGGGGACAGCACTCTCCAGCTGCTGCTTTACAAGACTCCACAACATCAAACAGACAGGGCCGTGACTCGGCCCCGGCGCCCCCCCTCCCCTAGTCTTTCTCACAGCTTTCTGCGGGCGAGTAAAACAGCACGAACCACATTTCACTGGTGATGACTTCTTTTAGATCGCCAGGCGGGCCCTCCTCCGACTCCTCTGGGAAGGAGCTTCACTGCCTGTCTGACAAAGCCTGAGATTAACCTCGTCCCCCCACTGGAACAAGGCAAAAAGAGGACGGAACTGACTGATACGGCAGCGTTCAAGGGGTTCGTGGTTGATAACAATTCAATCAGTAAAGTTGTTGAAGTTTTCGTGGTCTACACAGGCAACGATATAGGGAAGACACACAGATGAGAGAAGAGGGTCTGGATCAGCGTAGTGTGTGACGGTACATCCCCGCTCGATGAAGAAGGGTTTTCTAGGCCACGCATTGATTTGGGGTGCATTAGCACATCGTTTTTCTGTCAGGATTGACAAATTTGTGGAACATACCGCCGACGTGAATCAGAACATTGTCCAGTTGATATGAATTAGAAGGCCCCTTCTCTGAGGAGTTAATGGCTTTGGCTTCACGTCATTTGAATCAGTGCCTTAAATTAGCCTTTGGGGTTGTCAGAACGGCAATGGCGAATAAAAGCAGGGGACTACCTCCCAGTCAAGCTCCACACTTCAGTTTTCCACTCCTCAGCAGCAGCACCAGCGATCTGAATTCCTTGGCATCTTAGGAACCCAGGGATTACAGCATGGAATTTAAGAGGAGACTGACTTCATCCTTCATTACAAAAAAAGGATGTTGGAAAAGGCCATGGCCACAAAAACTGAATTACTTACCAGTAGGCATCTAAGAGAGGGGAGAGGGAAGGCGGCTGCCAAATTATTTCTACCACTTCATCTGAAACTATGACATCACTTCTGGTGTTCTCTTTGGTACTACCCCACTTACGTGCTGCTCCTTTAGCCTCTAAAGAGTCTGGAGAAAAAACACTTAAAAATACCTTGAAGTCTTGCAATGGAAACAACATCGAAAGGGTCAATAGGATAAAATGATTTCTGAACAAAAGATATCTATATTTATCATAAATCTTGGCTTGGTTTGCCATATTTATGTATGCCTATCAGATATAAATAAGCTTAGGCTTCGGGATTAATTGACCCCGTTGTCCTTTTTCTTTTGTTTTTTTACATTTTCTAAAGGATGTAAAAATCATTCATTACATTTTCATCATGTTTTTCAACTTAATGCACCGCAAACGTATTGTGAGAAACGACCATAAAAGACGATATGAATGGAAAACTCAGACTAAGCACAATTTCCCCCCGCCCTCCCCCCCAGAAAAAAAGGCCAAACTTAATTTGATGTCTTCCAGTTGTGTGACCTCCCTCCACTGTAACTGAAGGCATCAGCTCAGCCTGACCCCGGCAGGTTCCCTCTCTCCTCCCGCCTCTCCTCCCGCCTCCCTCTCCTTTTAATAAGCGCAGCTGTTGGGCCTGCATCACTCCAGGTCCCAGGGAGAGGAGTGTGGCAGCAGGCTGGGCTGGGAACGCTCCTGGCCCGGTCCCCAGCCCCGTCCAGACAGCCCCCTCGCTCATCGGCCCGGACAGCAGACAGACGCCTTAATGGCCCAATCGAGCCGTCTGCGGTACTGGGCCCGGGACCGTTTCCGAATTTTGACAGGTCCCTGACCCATGCCAGAGGAGTTCAACAGGATTGGGACCAAGGGAGGTTGGATGGTCTGTGGGGGCTGTGAAGGGTGTTTTTCATCAGCAGATGAATAATATTTTAGGAGTGAGAGGAGGAGGGGGTAATTACAATCAGATGGCGCAGTACTACTGTACTAATAAAAGATGTGTCCCACAGCAGTGACACTGGATAACTTATATCATTTGTTACTTTAAATGTCATGAACAGTAACCATTCAGGAGTTAACCAAATCGGTTGACAAAATTCGGTATATTGTATGACTTGTCAATAATACACAATACACATGTAAATGGGTATCATCAAGAGTAAGGGTGACAGTTGTACAAGATCAAATGTAGCATTTTCAATGACTCAATGCATTCTTTATATATCCCTTTGTCACTGAAATGTTGCCATAGAAAGCGATCTAAAAACGTTGCCATGGTACACGCAGTATCCTTATTCCCATTTCAACAACTTTTTTGGGGGGGCAACCGTGACCATATGGCGATATATTTGATTATTGTTCTAGAATAACTGTTTTCTTCCCTGAAGCACTTGATTAGGTGAAAGGAATACTGTGTGGAGCTGCCCACACGCTCCTGTGAGATATGCAAATCGGGAGGAAAAATCATGCTACTGCATTTCTATGAAATGCTAATGCTACCATAACCACCCTTCTGTCTGTCCACCTGGCAGCGTTCTCCCGTCCACTTCCTCCTCCGCGTTATTGCCTGTAGCACTTCCTGTTTAATCAACCGTGGCACTGCCTGTGTCAGTTGGCCACTTTTCCACTGTCAATTTGACAGAATAAATATTATGTATAAATAAGAAAGGATGAAGGTTGACTGAAACATTGTGTAACATGACAAATTATACATTGTGATATTACCTTTCAACAACAGTCTAGTGTTGCCAACCCCCACATGAGAGGACATACTAGCCATCTCAATCAATGCAGTGGTTTTTAGACTGCACGTTATATCACTGGCAGCTGGAGAGAACTGTCAGAATGGTCCTGTGCATACTAATGGAAGAGAGAGGGAGAGAATATTTGTCATGAAATGAATAGGCTGATTTTGGTGTGTAAATAAAAACGAATGCGTGAGGGGCGGCAAGAAAAAGACAGGAGGAGGAGGAGGAGGTAGAAGAGAGGTACTGTAGGAGGAGAGAGAGTGGGGAAAGTGTGTGTGTGTGTGTGTGAGAGAGGGAGAGAGAGAGTCTGAGTGTGAGAGAGAGAGAGAGAGAGAGAGAGAGAGAGAGAGAGAGAGAAAGAGACAGAGTTGTGCACACATGAAGGAGCGCAGGGTGAATAAAGCCCAGAACGACTGTACTGTCCCGCCCAGTGACTTGTCCTAAGTGTTTGTTTTGACTGTACTCCTACGGATGCAGCTCCTGTGTGTCTCTCCCTTCTCCATGGTGGAGTCCCAGCCCAAACAGTGGTAGAGTGGCTCTCCTCCCTCCCTCCCTCCCTCCCTCCATCCATCGGGGATTTACATACAGCAGAGGGGGGGAGCAGAGCAGCAGACCCTCCCACCAGCTATAAAGCCCAACCATACGGAAACACTCAGACAGAAATCACATGTGTATCTGTGTAGAGGGAGAGGAAAACAGCACAGTGAGAGGAACTCAGAGGCAGGCGTGAAAAAAACGAACAGCCAGCAAAGGAGTGATTCTTATCGAGAAAGAAAAATATATCTATATGAGTGATTTCAACCGGGGCGTCATGAGCTATTTGACCTCGTGTCCAAGGATTAAGTAGAGGAGGACGTACTGGGATTGTTTACAGGTTTTCCTATATGAGAGAGGGCTCGGAGTCCCCTACCTGCCTTATATAAAACCTCCACGCAGAAGGCGACGATGTCGTTCGCGATGGTGCGCGCGGCTCCCCC
This sequence comes from Nansenia antarctica, assembly GCF_963989245.1. Taxonomy (NCBI): domain Eukaryota; kingdom Metazoa; phylum Chordata; class Actinopteri; order Argentiniformes; family Microstomatidae; genus Nansenia; species Nansenia antarctica. Next base: position 21,747,638 of record NC_137680.1, read on the forward strand.
GAGCCGCTTCCTCTACTCCGAGATCAACATGCTGTCCGAGGACGAGGAGAACGGCAGCGAGAGCTCGGGCTCCGACGAGAAGTCCTTTCGCCTCAACAACTCCTCCGGCTTCCAGATCAAGGTGGGCAGGAAGAGGAAGTTCTGCGGCAGCAGCGGCAGGTTGGGCCCCCCCCCCACGGGCCCCCCCATCGAGGAGCCCAGGATGCGCAACGCGGCCAACGCTCGGGAGCGGGACCGGACCAACAGCGTCAACACCGCCTTCACGGCCCTGAGGACCATGATTCCCACCGAGCCGGCGGACCGGAAGCTGTCGAAGATCGAGACGCTGCGCCTGGCCTCCAGCTACATCTCCCACCTGGGTAACGTGCTGCTGGTGGGCGAGGCGTGCGGGGACGGCCAGCCCTGCCACACCTCCTCCCCCTTCTACCACACCCACAGCCTCAGCTCCTCACCTGGCAGGGGCTCAGACAGCTCAGCCCAGCCCAAACAGATCTGCACTTTCTGCCTCAGCCACCAGAGAAAAATGGTGAGTGCCACTCTTAAGTGTGACCCCCCCCCCCCCCTCACAGTGACAGGAGAGAACGGAGTGTGGAGACATAGGCTGATGTATGTTCAGGGTGGTCTGATATTCATATTTGTGAGAGGTGGCGGGGTGTTGGATATCTGAGAGTCGCTCATTATGGTTTATTTGTTGGAGTCGTACCAGAGTAGAAGAAAAAAGTTAAAAATCCTAGACCCAGAGTGCCTTTAAATCTTCTTTTTTACTTCCAGACACGTACATTATTTCAGAGTCAGTTCTAGGCTCTTATTACAGGTAAATCTATCACTGAGAGAAATCTGCAATTCCCTCATGGTGGGATTTGGACGTACTTGAGTCATGGCTAAATTCTTCATGGAAAACTGTAAAAAAAAAAAAATAGGCTGTGGCAAATGTTGTTTGGTTTATCCAGTGGGTCACCAGATCATTTTTGGAAAGCATTTGAGTGACTCACAGAAGATGTTCTTTTCATTCACATATTGTTAGCTAAAGGAGATAATAAGGGGGCAATTCCAACCTTACCTGAACTAACCTGACATAACCTAAGCACTGCACATCCGAGCTCATTTATATGGGAATCGTTGACATATGGCAGACTCCCCACCATCTCCATAGTGTAAGGAAATCTACACCTCTGCGCCCAACCACTGGAGGTGTCAGGAGGTCAGAGCAGAAACACTGAAACACAATCTGCACTCTCATTACTATAGATCTGCACCAGACCAAGCATAATTATCCTCCAATATGAATTACTGCTGAGAGAGAGAAAAAAAAGATTACGATACAATTCATGAAATGTCTACATAAGTATGCTTTCTGACTATGATTGTATTTCATCCAAGTGTACAAAGGCCCAAGTGCAGTATACTTCTACTGGACAGTAGATTTCCACACTGAAAATCCAGTCAAAAAACATCTCCAAGTGTACATCTGCATTGTGTTAATCGAGGACTAATTCATTGTGATTTGATATACAATGTTTGACTTGATATACAGTAGAAACCATAACAGGGAATGAATTACAGGACAGTTTGACAGTGCTAAAATCGCTTCGCATGGAATCAGATTTACACAGTGCGTGAAGCGCTGTGTTATATGACTAATATATCATAATGCAAATGCTGTGAATGGTTCTGATTCAAAACTCGACTGCAATAAAAGTTTTATATATCGCTGAGTTTTTGGGCTGTTGGAAACTTGGGTGTATGAAAAGACATTGTGACTATACATCTCAATAATGAATACAGGGGGAACGTATGGAACACTATTGCCATGGCTGGAAGTCATTCCACATTGTGGGACTCATGCAGAAATAACCAGCAAATGAGATAATTGTGCTTTAAATGATTTACCCAGTGCTGAGCCCTTGTCTCTACAATTAATTCCTGTGTTAATATTTGAAACAGATTGGCCTTCTCTTTGATGTTAGGTATAAAGCCTGAAAACCACTCTCCTTAACCACACTCACTCCTTGCTCTCATACAGTGCTCATTACTCACAGAAAAGTAACCTCAACCATGACTCATGTCTTTGTTTCTGAAGAGGAAGAATAGAATTAAATGAAACAAAGTATAATATGGGTCTAATTTATCTTTTCAACACATTTTAGAGTAATGCCCTGTGATCTACAGCAGACTGAAGGGAGAGAAGACTAATCATTATTACTTCCAGCTTTTCGCCAACGATTGTTAGTTCCCTACTCTGGGGTAGTTCTCTAATCTGGGGTAGTAAAGCTTTTTCTCAGAGACAAAACTGAATCCTGCTGCTTGAATACTAACTGTGTTCATGTTGAAATTGTAATTGTACCGGTCCTAGAGTCCACTTTTTACCTGTGTAGGGCTACTGTTATTATCCTGGTATACAGCACTCTAACATGTATTACCAACATGTCATTACATAGCAATTCAGTAAATGCTTTGTAATTTCATGAAAATGGAGCTGAGTTGTGTACAAGTGTAATAACACATGTGTTATAACAGAACAGTTAAAAACATGTTAAGTGACTGACAAGGTTCAAATAGCAGGGACACCTAGCGAGTATGGTCAGTCCCATGACAAATCAGGTTTCCCCTTTAAGCATAAACAAATGACAAGCAAACAGACGCACCCCGCTAAATATACTGTACAGTATCTGTGGTATTCATATACAGTCAATACTGTAACTTGACCATACAAAAACGTGTAACAGGATTTAAATATAATGGTTTGCATGTACAGTATGTGGAGTTAAATGTGTTGTTGACTGGTATTCTCCTCACTGCTGTGAGAGGACTAATTGAGTGGAGTGCTTTGCAGTCCTGCGGCTATTTGCCCATGCCGTGCCTTCTATTGGTTTAATTATCTTCACTGGGTATTTTATTATGGACAGATGGAAGTAGTTAATGGCTTATCCAATATGTAACAGGAGTCAGTCCCAATTCCAAATTAAATAGTTTAGTGTATTTAATTATCATATTAATGTAATTCAATTAGCAGCAATGGGAAACCAAAGTGGAGCAAAACATACATTATGGTGCAGAACTGTGGATGAATACCATAACTTCATACTAAATATGGTATCATTCAGTCGTCATGGTTTCTGAGCTGATTCAGTCAGTATTAGTAATTTGATTAGTTAAATAATTTGGTTACTTGATTTAGATAGTACAGGGGAATACAGACATATTGTGTAACCTATTTATTTGTTTAAACTGGTGTGGGTGTTATTTGGTGTTCTAGAAATTATCACTGGAATCATGACAGCAAAACAAAGAAATGTTGTATTTGCAAACCATGAAATTGCTTTTTATTATTGCCTAAATGGGGTTTAGTTACAGTAATGTCTAGCTTCAGTAGCATCAGACCTCTTGAAATTATGTTTTGTTTGACACTAACACATGCATGTAACTCATCATCACATGTCAAAATCATTTGCATAGAGTTGAAGCGATAATATCGAGCTCTGTGGTTTCTTGAATTGACTGAAACGACCATTATATCATGGTTTAGTGGCACCCTGCTCGTACGATTGGAAGACTTGGGTCCAAGTACAATCATTTTCCAAATCGTTTCCTTTCTTTTTCCAGCCAGGAGCAAAATGATATGTTTGTGTTGAAAGTGTCTCATAAAGAGTAAAAGAGAGTGTGGAAAATTCATGCTTAGGTAAATCCATATTTCAGATGGCGTTTCAGGAAAAAAATATGTTATGGTCTAAAATAGAGAAATGTGTAAAATTGATAAGACCCCTTGGCAGGCGTATTTTACTAAAGCAAATAAAACCTAGTGCTCCTAAACTGTAATATAACAATAATATTGTTTAAATAAATAATGTAAAATCTAAACCAAATACATAATAATTGTATTAGCGTGGGACAAATGATCCCCTGGGGTATTAAGTATTCTGTCAGTATTCATAAGATTCCCTAAAAGAAGCCCTAAGAAAATGAACTGAGAGCTTGTTTTGTTATCTGATTAGATTCCATTTGACTTCAGGAGCATGTTTTGACTAGGAGCCCCAGCTTAGCTCACTGCCTTTGACTGAGGTAACAATACCATTCCAAAAACCTACACCCTCACCACAGCGAATGGACGTAATGCAAGCCAGGTGTGTCACAAAACAGAGAGGTGAGAACGGAAAATATGAGGCACACTGCTCCCAAGCCTCGCTTCCTGGCCAGACAACCTGGACCTCAAGGAAGTAGCCATGCAAAAAAAGTGGAAGGGTGCTGCTCTGTTTTGATCAAAACAGATGAATGCTAAACATCCCTTTCGATCTCAGTATTTTTCAGTCAGTGATGTCATTGCGCAGACTGAAAAATAAGGTAATCTAGAGATCTGGGTCATGTCAGTTCGCGCATCTACTACTATAAGTGTCAAGTCCTCGTTGAATAACCCTGAGATCTTGAAAGTGGATGAAAACAATGGAGTCTGATTACAATTTTCTCTCTTACAGAACAAAGACAGAAAAACAGCACTAAGAAGCTAACGGGAAGGAGAAACAGCTTCAGAGGATACACACCACTACACACCACTTTTGTGAAGGACAGATCAATATTCGACAAAAGTTATGTGTATTTATGGTTGTATACTAAATACAAAAAAATGTATATATCATGAACACAGTGGTTTATTTAACAGACATATCAAATTCTCAGTTGTTTTACGAATAAGGTGGCTGCAAAATGTTGATAAAACACATAATATATGGACCCATTTTATTTGTTATATTAAGTCTGCACGGTATTACTAATACATATATAACCAACATGGAAGAGCCCAGCTGTGTCAAGAACTTCACATTCCTCATACTTCCGAGCAGCTCTATAGGGAAAAAAACACAGTAAAGAGGCAATATCTGGACTGCAGTTTACTCTCATCACTACGTGCTGGATTTTCATGGTGTACATAAAATATATGTAATATGTAAAAGTGTAGTGTGGAAGTGCCTTTATGCTGGAAAATGAAGACAACAAATACAGTCGGTGTACTCAACAATGTGCATGTAAATGTGACTGTGGAATCCTGCAATTCATTTAGCGATTGATTGTACTGATTGTGCTGATTGTACTGGGTTTTAGGGGATACAATCTTTGGACAGCAGCACTTCACTCCCAGGCCCCTCTATCCCAGACCAGTCTTATCCCCAGCCATTGACCCCCCCTCTATCTCAGACCAGTCTTATCCCCAGCCATTGACCCCCTCTATCTCAGACCTAACTTGAGCCGTAGCCCCCTCTGACCCAATCCTAACCTCAGCCATAATCCTCTCTATCTCAGTTCTAGTCTCAGCCCTCTCTCTCTTCGAGTCCCAGTTCTAGTCTCAGTTCTAGTCTCAGCCCTCTCTCTTCTAGTCTCAGTTCTCTCTCTCTTCTAGTCCCAGTTCTAGTCTCAGCCCTCTCTCTTCTAGTCCCAGTTCTAGTCTCAGCCCTCTCTTCTATTCCCAGTTCTAGTCTCAGGTCTCTCTTCTATTCCCAGTTCTAGTCTCAGCCCTCTCTCTTCTAGTCTCAGTCCTAGTCTCAGCCCTCTCTCTCTTCTAGTCCCAGTTCTAGTCTCAGCCCTCTCTTCTAGTCTCAGTTCTAGTCTCAGCCCTCTCTCTCTTCTAGTCTCAGTTCTAGTCTCAGCCCTCTCTCTTCTAGTCCCAGTTCTAGTCTCAGCCCTCTCTCTTCTAGTCTCAGTTCTAGTCTCAGCCCTCTCTCTTCTCTGTTCCAGTCCTAGCGTTAGCTTCAGTCATCTCTGTCCTAGTCATATCCTGTCCTAGCCCCCTCTTCTCATCCCAGGCCCCAGATTACATCTCCAGGTAGTGGCTGCAGATTGCATCTCCAGGTAGTGCCCTGGAAGTCTGCCTGTCCCTTGACTGTCCTCTAGTTTACCTTTGGAATTCCATGTGCTCTGTCTCTCTCTTCTCTCTGGTCTTCCTCATTTTTCCCAGGAGTGCCACTGACTCAGAGGCTCTGGTATGATGGCTTTACAATGTGTGCAGTGTAGAGATCACTCAAATGCCCTCTGTGTGCATCTCTACCGCTTCTTTGTCTATACAACAAGCGCCCGCCTGTATTTCAAATGTCTCCTTGTAAAGTCATCAAGGCATAAAGTATTGTGCCAGTGTTTTGTATTTTTCTTATGTAATGTATTGGGGGTTATGGATAATTGACACTTTTATTGGCTACGTAACTGTCATTTTTAAAAACTAAATATTATGTATGGGATGTCTAAGTGTTTTCTTTTATTTGTTATATATGGCCTTTTGGTTAACAAAAAAAAAGTATCTTCTAATGGCATTTTGGAGACAGTGTGGCGTGATTGTCTGGAATGCCTCTGTGCCGCGTAGCATGGAACAATCCTACCATTCCCAGACCATACCTCTCAGATCATCACCAGTGACATCAGCTAAGAAAACACAGCCCGTCAGGACATCTGGTTTGGGTTGGTGATATTTTGCCCAATATAAACCCTCTGACCTGTGAACAGTTTAATCAGACCATATAACCCACTTTTCCCTTTTCTTAACTTAATCTATCATCCAAAAACAACAAATGGTCATCATCTGCCCCTGTAATAGTGGAAAGAACCACTGACAGACCACCAATGAGGGACGCGGAGTGACAATATGAACGGGGATGAGCAGCTGCTCAGTTTGATAACAGTTCTGGGAGACGTTAATGTGAAATTCCAACAACAAAAGAAATGGAAAGTTCCATTTTTTTTTTCATGCCAGTAGCTCTACGAACAGTAGAGCTGCAGTCTGCATTTACTATAATATATTGTATCATAAATGTCCATTTAATTTTCCATTTACAGTCTTGACACCCGTCGAAATTACAACCAGTGTTTCCGTTGTAGTTTTGATGTGAATGAGAGAATGAACACCCACTTGGTAGAGTTTGTGGTCCTTTTGACAAGGGTAGACATCTAATAAAACACATTCCGGAGAACAACAACTCCTTGAGAAACGGTTGTGTTTCTCATCTTCTGAGAGAGAGAGAGAACCCCCGGGCGAACCGCTGTGTCATTCTGCACCTGTGAACTGCCACTGGCCATCACCAACGGTGCTAACTGTCAAACCACTACTATCAACCCCAACCACGGGGCTGCACAGTGGGCATGCAAGACACCACCAATAGAAAGGGAAGGAGTATAGCTGAATGGAACAATCCTGAAAAACAATTCAAGGCACCTACGCTGACTTAAATCACCTTTGTTCCCCCATTCTGACGTTTGGTTTGAACTTCAACAGATGGTCTTGAACCATGTCTACTTGCCTAAAAGCATTGAGTTGCTGCCAAGTGATTGGCTGATTAGCTATTTGCTATTAACGAGCAGTTGAAAAAGGTGTACCTAATGAAGTGGCCGGTGAGTGTAGCTGTATGGAACAATCCCGAAAAACAATTCCAGGGCACCTACGCTGACTTTCATGGTCATCTGTGGTCTCCTATCCATCAACATAAAGCCTGAACTGTAGTCTCAATAGTGGTTGGTTGGCAGTCAGTAGTAATGCTTTTTCAGGTGATATCGTCTATTGTTCCCTTTTGATTTCAATAACAGGCAGTTTCTGCATTAGGCAAAGGAACTGTTTCCGCCCACAGTAACCAGATCAAATGTCCACCCACACATAACGGTAAGAGGGATCTGTGAATGCAGTTGAGGATTTTCATGATCTCCATTTGTGACATAAATGAAAACAGCTTAGGCTTTGGTGAAAGTAGCGCCCCCTGAATTGAACATTCTTCCGTCTTCATTTCCATTTCATCATGAAATGCAGATGCCACAGCATGCAGAAGATTTAGCAATTTGCAAGATCTTAGTAGCAAATTGCTCTCGTGAAACGAACCACGGTCTAGACATCTGTTCTCATGGGATCCCCAGGCCTGAGCTCCTGCACTACCCACTCTGTTGGACTCTAGCCTGGGCTTCTCTAGAGAGGATGGGGCCTATGAAGCCTAGCTTCCTCCTCACAGTCCTGCTGCCTCCGTCTCCGTCTGCACTCACTTTCAATCAGGCCTCTGGCAGGGCCCACACTGGGCCCACAGGGAGCCCTGCAATGGCCGGATGAAAGGAAGTCCTAAAACCCCAACGACGGAACGACAGGTGGCTAGCTTGGCAGCACCTCACTCCCCCCCACCTCCCCCTTGTTTCTCACCGCCCCCCTGGTGTGCACACCTGTGAGAGGCTTGTGTGCGCCGCGGTCCCGGACTGCTATCAACTTAAGGAAAAGTAGCACCGCAATTCATCCCAGCAGATCTCTTTGATGGCTCCTCTGTGTCAACATTCTTTTGACTTAGAAAACAAGTCTGCTGTGCTTCAATTGGCTGTTAAAAAGACATTTCCTGCTGATACCGCCATGGTCGTACCGTATTATGCGGCACACTGTATATTATTCGTCTGTCTAAACGTCTCACCGTATTCATTCTAAGAGAACAGAGGCATGTTTTTCTGTGTTAGCATGAAGAGAATTTATTTTTATTTTTTTTAAGTTGAAGAGCATGAAGTGAAACAAAAAAACAACAACTGTATTGAATATCATCAAGTCGATACAAAATGTATTCACATGAATATTTTTGTTTTGATATGGAGGGAATGAGAATGCTAGACTGAACTCCCCAGTAATTGTTTGATTCAGACACCATCAGGCTCAAGAGCTGTGGACATCTGGAAGCACTGTGAGAGAGAGAGCGAGGGAGAGCGGGAGAGAGAGAGGGGGCAGGCCGTGTGCGCTCAGAGATAGGCAACGGCTGAAGTTGGCAGGCTCTACTTCCCTCTCGGTGCAAGGCATGCAAAGAGCACTGTATCATTAGCCTCGCTTTCCTTCCAGGACAGATGTGGAAACTCATTCAAATGGCTCATATTTAACAGAGGTCACAGTGTAGCTTTATAACAACTGGTGTTTCATCTCTCAACGAATGTGCCGATTTTCAACAGTCAGTCCTGGCTAAAATTGATATTTGCTATGACCAATGTGTAAGGCTGCCAAGTGGATGAAAATTGGGGCTGCCTGTTCTTGAGAGAGATCTCTAAGGGGGTTTTTATTCCTGGTCGTGGTTGCTGAAACCCAACCAAGGTCCCCCTCAGTGAACCAGAAGTTTCAATTTGATAAACCCAGAATCAGGGGAACAACAACAGAAGTGGTTAAGAAGCACGGACATTCAATAAAACCAACCATACCGTGTCTGCGTTGGTTCAAATGGTTCAGTATGAATCACTCCCTTTGCTTAATTGTTCCAGCCAAATGACTGAAAGGAAAAAAAGAATAAAAGTGATGCAAACCCCCCTACCTCTGATGTTTGCCTCTCATAAAGAGCAGCAGAGCCAGTAATCATGAATGAGAAGCATGTGGGTGAAGTGAAATCAGAAGCAGGTATTAGAAAGAGGCTAATGGCTTATTATGGGCGGGTTTGACCGAACTCCCACTTCCTCCACTCCCATTGGCTGCCATGGTTTCCACAAAAGGCGTTTTGGTAGCCGCTGAGAGTTGGCAAAGTGATTTAATTCACGCTCAGTAGCAAATCCCTTTTCTCCATTAGAACTATTAAACGTACCTGGCTAGGCAGAATCAAACTGAAACCTTGTAGCTCTATGATTTACTGCTTGTGTAAAATAGGAATGTCAAATCAAAAGGCTGTTAAATGATTTTGTTTGTTAAAGTGGGGGGAAAGCTAAAGTTACATCTGAATTCTCTGGGAGGACAAATGTTCTATGTGTGGTAATAATTTATCAAACTCAACTTTCACTGTGTACGGTATAATCCAATGTGTGATGTTTTCAAAAAAAGCCCTGTTTTATCAATGGATCTGATTCACCATATTAGCACAGTGACACCTACTGGGGGTGGTGAACATCACAGCCATGTGTGGTGTGCAGTTAGATTGGAGAATGAGAAACGGTGTGTAAATGCAAGGCCCTAACGCCTGTACACAGCTGTGAGTGTTTCATCCTTTTACAAGCCCAATGAAGCAGGAGGCTCTTCACATTTTACAACCCTCCCCAACCGATATACATCTTTAACATATTCCAACATGTGTGCACAAAAGACTTCCATTCCACACTGCACCTTTGGGCCTGGCATCCTGGATCCGGCTCTCTCTACCTTGCACACACACTATTCTTGAACTCAAAAAAATGAGCTAACAAGTTTTGATTGTAAAAGAAGCCTTTTGCTCCTCAGGGCCAATCTGTCAGCTCCCCGTGGCTTACCACAAGGCCGAGGGATTCTGGGCAGGAGAAGGAGAGAGCAGAGAGGGAGTAGGGAAGGAGGAGAGGGAGGAGCAGCCACGCTCCCAGAAGTCTTCACTGTAGCCAGTAGCCGAACGCCAAGGCCCAGTGCACTCTGTCCTCTTCAATTGGGCCTGGATTTTAATACTGGAAAAATCTCTCTGGGCTGTCAATCACTGCCTTTAATAAAAACAAAGTATAACATTGCGGTCTCGCTCGCTCTCCATCCCCTCTGAGAATTTGAACACGAGGGTGTCTGCGGAACTGTGAAAATCTCCGGCTTTTATTACCCTCTCTCCAAATGCTGGAAAATCGGGATCGCTGCAAATCCCATCTGGTGCACATTAACTAACCACCTGGAGGTATCCCAATCATGAAATTAAACTTGGGTATTACCAACAAAAAAAAATGTAGAGCTCCTTCTTCCAGACATGTGTGCCACTTTTTTCTGTGTTTAATCAGATTTCCTAAAGGAAAAATAGTCTTAACCCACATGATATCACCTCCACTTTACTTGCACAGCCTCAGTTAGCTTTGCTTTATGATGGAAAGTAAATAAGCGGTTTGGTCATTTGTATATTTAATCTGCGTTTTCCTGAGCCGGCACGGGATACTGGGAGGTGTGAGTCGGAGAGCTCGGAGCCAGAATAGACAGAATAGACTGACTGCTCCTTGTCTGATCTCTGTGATGGTGGATGGACTAAACTCTGTACTTCTACATAATTAAGTTAAATGACACAACAGGCCCGTGGCAACAATGAATATGGTATGAACGGTTCCTTGAGCTCATCTGTAGCTCACGATCCACCAAATGACGCCACTCAGTAAGTATGTTCAGTATTTCTATCAGGGTCCATGTGATCATCTCACAAACCTCCAGCTCATAACCCCAGAGTTTCAATTGACCACGAGCACACGTCAAAAGAAAATATCCTCTTGTTTAGTTTTTTTCAAATGTACTCTGTACAAGGAGAACATGTAACGTCAAGACTATTCAATGAAAATACCCTCTAACCTCACTTTCTGTCTGACATCCCTGAAACACACAGGTATGCACCACAATAGACTCCAAAATGGAGTTTACGTCATAGGAAACATTGGCGAGAGACCCAGACTGGGGTATAAGACAAAAGCCACACATTTTCAGAGAGCAGAAATTATCCCAATATCAGTGCCTGCCTATTACCAAAGGCACAGGTCCAGGTTTCACGTCTCTACCCAGACATATTATGCCTGTCTGTGAGCTGTCAAACACAGGGGCCAATGACTAATCTGAGCGCACTCCTGTCCTGTGCCTCATTTGAAGCCAAGCGCCTCCGAAAAAGCAGAGAGGGAGCCCATTTCTGCTCTGATGACTCTCCTCAGCACTTGGCCAGCTGGTGTGTATTTTTGTGATTTCCCTTGAACCCCCCATCCCCACCCCCCACCCCCTCACCCCCACACACTCCTTCCTTTCCTCTACTACAGCTTCTGAATGAAGCTCTCAAGCACAGAGGGGTCTGAGGCTAGTGGTGAAGAGGAGGAGGAAGACGAAGAGGAGGAGGAGGAGGCTGCGGCGGAGGAGGAGGAAACGGGTTTCCAACAGGAGCCCAGGCAGGTCTTTCATATCCCTCAATGTGTCTTCATTCATTTAACCCTCCACATGGGAAAGTCATCGGAGAGAAAAACGTCTTCCTCCCTGAGAGCCCCCGATGCAGACGCAGAGCAGTCGCACATGTTCTCTTTCAATCTACAGGAGAGGAAATGGCTCTTTATTCCAAAGACACACAGGCTGATTTCAGACTCAGTGGTGTTGTATTTGCAGACAGGTTGCGTTAAGAGCCAGAAAAGGTTTCGGATGCAATTCTATCCTCTTCCCACATGTAGTGGGAGAATGTGGAGGAACCTAATAGCCCAAAACCACCGGACATGAGCTTCCATTAAAGTAAAGAATGTGGATTGGATAAGATTAATCCCCAACACGTACAGGATGGGATTGATAAATAAAGTTATATTTAAACATTACACTAGTATGTTCATGAAGTGTGCACCTCTTGACAAATTGTGCCAATTGACTGTCAGGTTAAACACTATTTTTCTTGTCATTCTGTATAGCTTTGTTCTCACTGGTGAGAAGATAAAAACAACATTATTTCATCAATCATCATTCTAGCCTTACACACTTCCTTCAGCATAGTTTAAAATGTAATTGAAATTGTGTTTCAATGTGTTTCTAATCCAAAGAAAATAGTCAGAAACTAATTAGGATTGCTGCCATTCAAGGTAGCACAACCTGGCAACTAATTCCATCCCCTGTTAGGCAAGGTTCAAGGGTTTTCAATAGACCTTGTCTATTAAGCCAGACGAGAGAGAATTATCCACTATATGCAAACTGGGATGGTTTGGTTTTGGCGTCTAGATTTTACATGGCTTATGTCTGGCTTTGGGCTGAAAATAATGGTCTTACTTTTCACTAAATCAACAATCTTCTTAAATCATTATTGATAGCACCCATAGATATACTGTAGTAGTCGGAGCCATTTCCTCTCAGGAAGGGAGGACCACTTTGTTTGTTATCAATCTGGCCTGTTATCAGTCACGTTGTGGCAAAGGATTAGCTCTGAAAGGAAAATGTACGTATAGTGAAAATACCCTATACATGGTTAAAATAACTTTGTGCAAAATGCTGTGGGTAGTTTTTACCCTCTCTCACATACAGCTCTGGAAAAAAATAAGAGACCACTCCAAATGATTCTTAAATCAGCATCTCTACATGTATGGCAGTCATTCCATTCCATTGTCTGTTGAATTCAGACACAGGCACACCATTCTACTTAATGAGGTACTGATTAGGTGGTCACCTGAACCAAATCTTATTTAACAAGGTAGTGGTCATCACTATCCTCTTGCAATAGGACCAGCTGGATGGCAAAAACAGTGCTAGTAGTACCTCAAAAGCAATTGGAATCCAAAAAGAACTATTGACCATGCCAAAATAGTTGAAAATAAGGTTTTTTGAGTGAGGAAAATAAGGGTTCAATACTGGCTTTACTGGCAGAGGGATACAGTGAGAGTCCGGTTGCTTCCATCCTTGACATTTCAAAGACGGCGTTTCATAAGAACAAGGTCAAGCAGCAGACGTTGAGGACAACAAAGCTACAGACCGGCAGAGGGCGAAAACAACTGTCCACTGACCAGGATGACCGCCAATTCGAATGTCACTCAACAACCATAGGAGTGACCTACAAAAAGAATGGCAAACGGCAGCTGGGGTGAAGCAAGGCTGCTAGGGGCAGATCTGAAGTCATACAAAGCTAGAAAAAAGCCCTTCATCAATGAGCAGAAAAGAAGAGCCAGGCTGAGGTTTGCAAAAGACCATAAGGACTGGACCATAGAGGACTGGAGTAAGGTCATCATCTCTGATGAGTCCAATTTTCAGCTTTGCCCAACACCTGGTCGTCCAATGGTTAGACAGAGACCTGGAGAGGCCTACAAGCCACAGTGTCTTGCACTCGCTATGACATTTGGTGGAGGATCGGTGATGATGATGATGATCTGGGGGTGCTTCAGCAAGGCTGAAAAGCATGAATCAAGCCACGTACACCAGGATTGTTTTCTCCAGCAGGACAATGCTCTATGCCACACAGCCAGGTCAATCAAGGTGTGGATGGAGGATCACCAGATCAAGGCCCTGTCATGGCCAGCCCAATCTCCAGACCTGAACCCCTCTGAAAACCTCTGGAATGTGATCAAGAGGAAGATGGATGGTCACAAGCCATCTAACAAAGCTAAGCTGCTTGGAGTGGCATAAAGTCACCAACAGCCATGTGAAAGACTGGCGGAGAGCATGCCAAGACACATGAAAGCTGTGATTGAAAATCAGGGTTATTCCACCAAATATTGATTTCTGAACTCTTCTTAAGTTAAAACATTAGTATTGTGTTGTTTAAATGAATATTATGAATATAATGAATATTAACTTGTTTTCATTGCATTATTTGAGGTCTGAAAACACTGGATCTTTTTTCTTATTTTGACCAGTTGTCATTTTCTGCAAATAAACATTTGTATTTGTAATTTGGGAGAAATGTTGTCAGTAGTTTATAGAATAAAACAAAAATGTTCATTTTACTCAAACACATACCTCTAAATAGTAAAACCAGAGAAACTGATAATTTTGCAATGGTCTCTTGATTTTTTCCAGAGCTGTATATATACTGTGTGCATACCGTAGCAATATCAGGCTCTAGTAGTATACTGTGTGGGACTGTATCGATGTATAAAGACATGGAGAGTATAACTATAAAATATTTGATCATGAACAGCCAGTGTTTCAGGCAGAACACCGCACTCCTGAAGTATAAGTGAACTTGGAGTTGATTTAAACCTGCAGCCACAAATGACTTCAAAAGAATCATGGTACACTAATAGCTAAAATCCTAATGTAATCTTAATGCAATACAGACTGTTCTAATGAATAACCAAAAAAACTGATGGATTGACCAGATTGCATGTGCGCAGCCAAGAACTGATCTTGGATAGCTCCACTGGACATTGAGAACATGAGTGCAACCCATTACCTGACCACAACCACCAGGAAAAATGAAGTGTGACTGTCTGTGGACGACAGAAGAAAAAAAGAAGGTTTTCCACTGTTGCAAAACTGTTCAATTAAACTGCGTCCATTGAAGTTTCTTTCTATTGTACCTTGATGTTTGCTTCTTTGTGTGCCCTATTGAATAGTCTGTCTGGATGAATGCAGGCTCACACATACAGTATATGCAGTACATACTAAATCACAAAAGAGAGTCATACAGTTTGATCTGCAGGATAACCTTTACAAGTGGGCGCATGTGCTAAGAATTGAGCCCCAGAGTGGAAACAAAAGTACAGTGCAGCGCCATCTTCTTCCACCCCCTCAGCCATCACACACCGGAGCAGTCGACTCAAGGATGATGGGGGGGGGATCAGAGCACAGCCGCTGAACAGCCTGCCTCCCCCAGGGACCGTAAACCCAGCCATGGCCACATCCACCTCTGCTCACAATAGTACCTAACAGGAACAATGATTCTATTCACAGAGGTTCAGTTATATATAGAGAGGTGAATTCAACCAAAAGTTAAAGAAACACTGTCACCTGTTAACAAGTACCTTATTACAGGCGAGAAAGAAAGCACATCAAAGGTGACAAAAATGTGTTCCAGAAGTGTAAGCTCCCACCTCTGGGAAGAACACCGCTCAGTGACAAACCAGCAAACTGTGAGAAAATGAGTGCAGAGGAAAAAAATGTCAGACTGGTATAATGAATGAAGGTCGAAACATCGATGTAATGTTACACCATCATCTATTCGATTCTTAGCGGTAACTTATTGACATGTTTAACCAATGGGCTATGTCAACTCTGATGCTTAACCTGTCAGAGCTACAAGACGTTGTCTGTGTGAGTCTGTAGGACCTGTCAGCATGAAGAAGAACTAAAGTGGAACTCAGCGGCAGCTGCTCCTTCCCTTCACACCTTTCTGTCTGGCCCAGTAATGACTGCCTTCAGGAGAGGGAAATCAGACCCAGCAGTGGCTCACAGAGGAACTGAACTGTCAGACAGCATCACTACTACCATTTAGTACCATGTAATCCATCCTCACCTACAAACCCGGCGACTCAGTTTAGATTTGTTTGGTCTGTCCTGTCTGAACAATACAAGTGGGATATGAACAGTTTTGGGATGTTTTGTTTTCTCAAGACTGCTCTCTCACCCTTGTCTTTCTCTGATATTCGATATACGCGCTCGCACGCACACAAGCACGCACACACACACACACACACACGCACGCACACACACACACACACACACACACACACACACACACACACACATACACACTTTTCATGGCCTTTGATATAAAGAACCTTAGTGTTTGGTTAGCAGAGACCCTAACCTCTCCAAAAATGTTGGAACAGTACAGCTACATTGAGCTGAGGGTTCAGCTAGAAAAGTCTGTCCAAAAAGGTTTGCCTATGGATTCCTGACCTCGTTCTGGTCTCCATAAACCCAGAGCAGCTGGCCAGTTGAGTCTCCTTTGTCTATAGGCATCATATATGACGTGTTTGGAGAGCACAGATAGCACTGCTTCCTGTGCAGACTGGTTTTACAGGAACACAGTATTTTATAAGGCAGAAGAGCCAGTACATGGAGGTCTATTAATGGAAGGTCATGAAATACTCAAAAGATCTCTGTGGTTGGTATCACCCTCTAGATTAAGCCATTTTGGAGTAGCATTTAAGGGATTAAGATGGAATTGTGATGACTATTTAAGTGCATGTTTCAATGGTCCCATTCATTCAGATCCTAGCATTTCTGAGTCGTTGATTCAGAATATAGATTTTTCTCTTGATGAAACTGTCATAATTGTATGGATATATCTGATGTGATCTTGTCTTCATCCCCTACCGCTGGTTTTGTTTAGTAGTTGATGTTGCAGAGCCTCAGGCCACATAACGTGTTAGCATCAACCGCCTGTGTGCAAACATCAGGCTGATGTGTCAGGGCAGTCACCTCATGTCAACCCAAACAGATGGGAAAGATCACTATAAAATTATTTTTGGATGAGAGAATGGTCTATGTCTGGAGAATAGCTGCAGCAGGAAAAAGGTAACAGTGACATTTTCTGTCAACATTATGTTTGCCTCCCTGAATGGATGCCATATTTGCTTTTGTGAAAAGTTAGCAAATATTCTTACATATAATGCTGTTTAAATGTGTAGATTTTGAATAAATTGAGTTTTTCGCAATAAATGTAAAGAAATGCACTCGTGAAAGCTGAAAAGATGATGGATAATGCAATCAACAATGCTTTTTTTGAAACACATTTGGTTCATCAATCTGAATGTGAGCAGCTCCCTCCTAACCGAGAACTGAACTTTAATAACCAAAAGATGACCCGGGGGCACAGCTGAAAGAAGCACATTTATTTCATGATCACTTGGAGTGAAAAATTGGTGGTAAATCTTCACAGATGTACTGACATTTCTGTCATGATTACAAGTCAGCGAGCGCTCTCCGAGGCCTGGTAGAGTCGGTGGAGCTTGAGGGAGACGACACGTGAGTGAGAGACAGGGAGATTTATAGCCCCTGATGGGGAGAGCTGAGCCAACTCTACCTGGAGCCTCTGGCACAGGCAAGAACACAGAGTTAAGAGGTCAGAGATAAAAAATAAAATAAAAAACTGTTGAAAAGCGGGGGGAAAAGCCTAAAATGGACAAAACATGCAACATGTCGGATTCACTTTGATCTGAACGAATCTTGTTCTTTTTGCAAAATCAGACGTGTTATAGAACGTTGAGGGTTTCGCAATACATGACATGAGATTTTTCCATTTAAAAAAAAAAAAATCCTCACCAAAGTATTTGTGCAGACATGGGTATAAATCATGTTCCGTTTCTCTGCATGTTTCCATGACCAGAATGTTTTTTGCCCAGGTATTTCAATCTAATTTAATACACTGTACAATGTACACTGCATGATACACATTTTCATATAAATCCTTGTTTATACTGTATGTATACCCAACCTCTGCCAAGGAACTTGGTGATAAAGATGGTATGGTCACCATGGTAATAGCAGCGTTCCACCTCATCCACTAATATTAAATAGAATGTTCTAACCCAGACCCACCTGCTGGATCACTCTCAGAACTGCTATATTCTCTAGTTTCTGTGAGGATTAAAGGCTTTTTAAAATACTTTATTAAATATGTTTTCAATCTCAGAATTCTGCACTCCATTTGTTGAAAAAAGCTCATTTTGAATCATGGCACTGTCGAGGCTAGACTTACAGTCATTGTCCCTGTCTGTCTCTGCTGTTGCCTCCATCTGCTGGCTTAGTGTGGACATTCTCAAAAGACTGCAGCTCTCTGGCTGTGTCTGACATGCCATTCATCACACAGCTACGACTATGACTCCGTACGACCTAACTGGTCGTTGGTTCTCTTGGGCTTTGGGTATCTCTGCTTGTCTCTTCTGGGCCCAGTTGTTCAAAACATTTAATCTGGATCAGAATGATCCTGATTTATTTTTTTGTTATCCAGGATCGAGCTGGCTGATGTCTCCTAAACAACTAAAAATCAGCCAGATAGATCTGATCCTGAGTAGCATTCTGATGCAGATTTAACGTTTTGAACAACTGGGCCCTTGTTCGGTTTGACATCAATACCTGTTTCTGTGGTCACACAGCCAGGGTTGTGACAGTTCACCACCAGCATCACTGTGGCCCTGCTGGTTCTCCCTCCCTCTCCTGTGAGACGTGTCTCTCCACGGTCCCGGCTGTCTGGGTGCTGCCTTCTGGTGGCTTGTATGGTCTCAGTGTTATTTGTGTCTATGATCCTCCTGCCTGGTGGTGACTGGTATTTTCCCACATTAGGAAAGTTGGTCTCTTCGCTGCTAAAGTCCTCCTTCGCTGTGTCTGGGAGGAAAGAGGCATTAGGAGTCAAAAACACAAAACATAGAACAACAAAAAGAAATACCTTTTTGATAATGCAGGGCTACTGTATCAATGGTTAGATGCTTTTAGTCCCACATGAACCACTCCTAATTGAATTGAAGCCCTGCATTTTCATTTCCCTCTTTGTGTAAGTGCACAGTTGCCTAAGAAATTGCCCCCAACATACCTTGCATCTTGGCAGAGTTTTTGACATCTTTTAAATGCATGTTCACATCTGTTCTTTCTTCACTGTTACTACCTACAACCAGACAAGGACATCTGATTTCAAGTATCTTGCATCCAATACAGTAAGATACGTATGGAATGCCTTAAAGTTATAGAGCAATTATTTTTACCTGCAGAATTATTATCCTGCATTAACATTTGTCTATCTGTTAGAAGACTCTTTAATTACCATTACTTCAATAATGTACTTTTGGAATATCCCTCTATCCAGACATATATATGAATACATTCATTTATGCCTGATTGTAGATTTATTATTTTTATATACTGTACCTTTGCTTTCATCTGCAGAGTTTGTTTCATGTATTCCTGCATCTTTAAAGCATTAAGAAAACATTTATAAAATAAAAAAATAAAATACTGTTTACATCTGTATACAAATACTGTTTGTATTTGTTTGTATTTATTTATTTTAACACTTTATTCAAACTCTGTTCAACAAACTGTACCTGTAGAATCAACAGAGTCGCCACTTTCTTTGGATCTAGCTTCAGAGTCTGAGATGTCTGATAATGAGCAGTAACAGTTAGATGTACAATGTCACAACATTTGACTATTGGCAACTTCCCAGTTCAAACGTAATTCTTCACTGACCTTGTTATCTGCACAGTGTTCGTAGTCAGAGCAACATTTGAACATGTCTGGAAGACAATTACTTACTTACTTATTTTATTATTGATTTTGTATTTCTGCTGTAATGCCAATGTCTAATGAACTTGAATCCAAGAATGTTATTCTGTGTATTTATGTTACATTGATGTAATAAAAGACATTCTGATTCTGATTCTGATGCTGTTTATTGAGTTTGAGGACATTTTACAACCAATGTTGTAAAACAGCTTGAGATCAAATTAAATGTCATCAAAACCTACCTGCAGAGTTTTGTTCTCGTCCTGCAGTTGTCAGAGTTGAGTATGCTGCAGAAACTAAAAGGTCATTAGTTTAGTAAAGATGGGACAGAAATACTAACAATTTAATGCATTGGATGCAAAACAGATCTTGAAAATCTTTTAACACTAACTTGGTGTTGTTTTTGGATGACCAAATATATTTCCAGGTTTTGGGGAAATTAATATTGACGGCATTTGATAATCAAAGAGCTACACTCATGAGCTAGATTACTCTTCCTGCAACGAATGGTGGATTGCTGATTCACATGCTTAGTATTCAAATGTATTGATTGTAAGTCGCTTTGGAATAAGCCGTCTGCTAAATGCCAAAAATGTAAATGTAAATGTACACTACAACTACAGGTACTGTACAGCCTATGCGTATTCCCCTACTTATATCCATCTCAGTTAGAGGTGATACTGAAATACTGTATGAAGTGTGAGGAACAGACCTGTGACAGCTTCTCCAGAGGTATCAGTAGGTTGAACAACCTAGAGTTTGTCTGTCACAGACATCTTTGAAAGTTACATTTCATCACCCTTTCATTTGCTGCGACACAATTAGAAGAGTGCAACCAACTAAAAACACACAATGAAAAAACTTAAATAAAGTTGCCATTATCTCACCATTCAAGAAGCTTAACACATGTTCACTTCTCTCTGGAAAATATACATAGATGTACAGTTATAAGAGTATATATACATGAGCAGAGTGCAATATAATGTTTAAAGCCAAATATCTTAAAAATCAAGAAACATATTTGTGTATTATGATTATTTGATGTATCAGACACAGAACAATAAATTATAAAATGTTTCGGCCTACAACATTTGAAGCATAAAATGTGTTCGATTAAAAGAAAAGATTACCTTTCATTGGTGCCAAAGATACAACAGCAACAAGTGCCAGAATGGACAGAGATAACAGCGAGCTATAAAAGGACAAATCATTTGTTTTTATATTTTTCCAGAAAAAAACCCTCTGATACATATTTAAAATTGTCTAAAATACAGAGACTAATAAAGAGACTTACAGCTTCATTGTGGAATGGATTGAGGTGACAAGCAGAGTCACTGGATGAGTAGCGAGCAGAGTTCATATAACTGCGCTCCTGCCACCAGAGCTTTGATAGGTCGAGGCTACAGAGACAATAGCTTTTAATGACTGGGCCTGGCTAAGGTCACTATGATCAAAGCAGGGTCATGACTAGGTATCATTAGCTTTAATTGGGTTCACAAGCATGTCTGCACCATCATATCAATCCCCTGAATTGACAATTGTCTTTACGTTGATTTAGTCAAGTCAAAATGTATTGGTTATATGCACAGGATACAGGTTGTAAACTGTATAACTAAATGCTTACTTTGCATCTTCCTCTCAACAGTGCAGTGATATAATATATTCATATATTATACAGAAGTAAAAATACAAATAACAACAATGCACAATAGACAATGCATATTTTGCTCTCACAATAGACAAATAAACATTTTCTTTTACTTAATAAATGAAATAATTAAACATGATTGCTCAGTGATCTAAACAGTGAACTCCAAAACCTCTGTCTCGGATGACTGTTGTTGATGTTGCGATATCATAAGAAAGAATGAATGTTGTGTCAGGTGATCTGTGAGGAAAATAATGCATCACTGCGGGAATCAAGTAATATTTGAAACAAATTAGTTTATGAATACATTTCATATAAGTCAACAAACAACAAGCTGACTGAAGAGAGAAACGTTCAACAGACCTTCTCGTTCTCTCTGTTCTATGTTAATTATAAGTGAATGGTTCCTGTGGTTGGTGATGTAGAACAAAGCAAGCCTCTGGCATGTCCTTTTCATTGTAACAGCAACTAGAAAGAGCACACAGTGTGTTGTGTTGTGGAATAAAGAAGTAGTCTTTGTGTATAGTTATAATTGCTTTAATCACCCAAATACCATGGTGGCCTCTCTAGCATCAATGTTATCATTGTTCCCCTCTTGTTTCGTTAACCTTCTACCTCCAAGGTAGATTCTTGCGATATGATGAACTATCAAAAAAGCAAGAAAACGTACACCACAGTTTAGCTGCACACTCAGCACACTAGCTCCGATGTTAATTATTGATATCAGTTATAATTCCCAAAACAGGAGTAGCCTGCAATGTGAGAGTGGCCTCTTGTATATGAGGAACTATACCACACACAGTGCATGTATTGTGAGCCATATCATGTGTCCCTGTTGCTCTTCAAGCAGAATAAGAAGTATTTAGCTAGCCAACATGTCTCACTATTCAAACCTATATCATGTGAATCTATGTTATATCCCTTTGAACGTGCTGTGTTGGTGTCGGAGGATGGATGATGGTGATGGTTCCTTTAAGGCCAGTGTGAGATGCTTGAATTTTGACAAACAAAAAAAGTTCCATAAGATAACAGTGAAGTGCATGGGCAGGTTTCCTGAGGGAAGAGGTAGAAGAGGTAGGAGTCAGATAAAGAGTTGGGTTCCTTTTATTTAGAGTGGGCCTATGGATTCCCCCCCCCCCCCCCCCCCCAAAACCAGGGAGATTCAGCCATCTTCGAGATTGACCAGTCGGTGGCAGCAAAGGATCTACTGGTGTTTAGCTCGCCTCTTTTCCACTGCGAAGAAGAAAAAGAGAGCGCCCCCCACAGGAATGGAGGCGTAAACCCACCGCTAAGCTTGTGACTTCACGCACCGCCATATTGACATCCCCAACCAGCGTTTGAGAGGTAACACCATTTAGAGTATTTATTAGAAATGTACATGGGTTTCGAGGCAACATTTTAGGATATTACATATTAGCAAATTAAATACTCGAAGCATGCAATACGTCCGGTTAGCCACACTCCCGTTCTTCAGCCGGGTATCCTTCAGAAGGTCTGCTGAGCCAAGGCGTTGTCAGCCAGGCGCCTCGCTCCTGTTTTAGCCACAGAGCTACTCACTTCCATAGCACTTCTTGCTTTCTGAAAATGAAATATCCCATGCCTAGTTGAAGCTATCCTCGTCTTAAGCATGAGAGGATATCGCTTCTATGACACCGGCTCATATTCAGCGCTTATTTTCCAACATTTTGGGGGTAATCGTCCCATGTGTGTAGTAGCTTGGTAGCTGGTAGCTTAGCTGGTTCCTCTGCCGGGCTCCTGGTCATGGAGAGAGGTGCAGCTCTGCCCGCCTGCTGAGGGCCAGGGTTAGGGTGAGGGCCAGGCCATCAGGCTCGTCTGTAAGCGAGTGTCGCCAAGGAGTTCTCTAACTCCTAAGATTAAAACCAATATTCAATAATCTAACCCTAGGATAATATCAGACCCACTCCAAATGTAGTTGTAAAAGGTTAGAATTGCTGAACAAGTATAATTGTACAGTACAGTACCTGCACAGTACTGGCACTTGATCACATTTATTGATATGATCTATCTATCACATTTATTGATATGATCTTTCTACAGGGGTATATCAGAGTGTGGACCCCAGTAATGACTCTACTGAGCCCAGTGCCCCCTGACTAGACTGGTTGGATGTCCTCCTTAATTACAACATTCAGGTGTTTAAAACTATATATAAGTCCGCTATACAGCTTTTCACAAAAGAATATCACAAAACATTCTATCATTTGGAGATCACAACTGTTTTTGCTGCATGTCTCACCTCAATACGTACAATACACCACTGTTTGCCAGACCGATAGATGGACCTGCAATAGGCTCATTTATTGTATTGTATTATATATGTTTTTCCTACTTTTTATGCATGTGCACAAATTGTTGCTTTTCATTTGAAAAATAAATTATTATTTTTTCCCCGTTTTGATCAGCTTATGACAGTTGTATGTGTGCTAATAATTAATATCTCACCCGAAATATGTAAACAGGTAACATCTTGTCGATATGCATTATGTCTTGCAGCATCTCAAACATAACTTCACGTCAGCGCTCCTCTGCCCCCACTTGTCATCAGCAGCTTGGAGGAAACCTCCGAGGTACGTCACTCTGTCAGTCTGCAGCAGTGGCGGATGTGATTGGCAACAAATAGCCTAACTGACCTGCCGGTCATTCTGCCACCCAGAACGATTCGATTCACTTTACTTACCTAGGAATGTTTTTTGAATGTACTTTATTTTTGGTTGATCACACCATGTCAATCTTGAATGTCCCAGCAGGTGATCTAGAGAAGATCCTGTGCAGAATATGTCCGGCCCTGTTCCAAGCCGCTCTCGAGTTTACCCTGATGTAAACACACAGAGACCTCGGGAGTACTGGGACTACGAGTCCCACGTGGTGGAATGGGGGTACGTGAGGGCTGATGATGGCGTTTGTAAATGAAGATAAGGATACGTGAGATAAGGGCATGTTATACTCATAAGTTGTTGATGGTGGTATACATCGTCAGTGACGAGCATCCAACCAGAAGTGCAAATAGTGATATCAAACGTGATAAATGATAGGTGCAGTAATGCAAGTACGGTAGTTAGAGGTATATACAGGAGATGATGTTATGCTCATGTATCATCTTGTTGCTCATTCTTTTATGATTTAGGAATCAAGATGACTACCAACTGGTGCGAAAACTGGGCAGGGGCAAATACAGTGAAGTGTTTGAAGCCATAAACATCACAAACAACGAGAAGGTTGTCGTCAAAATACTCAAGGTATTGATATTATTGATCGAATACTTTCCACAGATTCTGCTAGGAATCGTGAGACATTGTTTCATGACATATTTTAGCTCCCCCTGTTTAGTAAGCAATTGTCAAGGAGACATAGCGTTTGCAGCTCCCTTCACTTTATCTTACAATCTTTGTCCGCACAGCCTGTCAAAAAGAAGAAAATCAAGAGAGAAATCAAGATTCTTGAAAATCTGAGAGGTGGTCCCAACATCATCTCCCTTCTAGACATTGTCAAGGATCCTGTGGTGAGTTCTGCCTCTGGTCTGTATTATACCAAGGGGTATCATGACAGTGCCACTCCAGTCCAGACTGTAGCTTGGAAATTTGGCCCGGGTCGTACTAGAATGAGGTAGCTGTCGTAAGACAACGTGATTCTACTTAACCTGCCTTTGTCCTCTTTGTCTCATCAGTCTCGAACTCCTGCACTGGTTTTTGAGCATGTCAACAACACAGACTTCAAGGTGAGAGAACCTTGTAACACTGTATGAACTTCACCCCTAAGTGACACTGTAATGACCTTAGTAACAACATTGTATGAACATGTTACATTGTAATAAGGTAATTATATGGTACTCACCATAAGTACCATAAATAGTGAATTGAGGAACAATTGTGCAACAAACCTCTCAACTCCATTGTTATGGAAATACGAATCAGTCATTTTCTATGTAACAGCATGTTCATACACTGTTGTTACTAGAGCAATTACAGTCACTACCAAGGTTTAGGTGCAACTTAGTGATTGTAAGTGTGACAATAATGTGTAACCTATATCCATCCATTTTGGAGAAATCTAATTTGTAAGTGTATTTTTGCCCTGTATTTCAGCAATTGTATCAAACTTTATCAGACTACGACATACGGTTCTACATGTATGAAATCTTGAAGGTAAGGGTTTCAAAGCCACTACCTATTCGCCATGACATATAGTGTTAAAATTCTAAAACATTCTGGGCTTTGTGATGGGAAAATGGTGATCTATATAGCATTATACAGGTCCTATGATATATGTAAAGCAGAGACTGTCCCTCGCTATCACATATGAGATGAGCCACTACTAGCATTGAGCTAACCCACGCCTACTGTGTTCCCTCCTAACCCTATCAGGCGCTGGACTACTGTCACAGTATGGGCATCATGCACAGAGATGTCAAGCCACACAATGTAATGATTGACCACGAACACAGAAAGGTACAGGATAACCTTCTCACTCCCACTCTCAGCAGCTTGTTCTATCACTTATTAGAAACAGACAACTGTAAACACAAGCCCTAATCTTTCTTCACTAGCTCCGCCTGATCGATTGGGGCTTGGCAGAGTTTTACCACCCAAACCAGGAGTACAATGTGAGAGTGGCCTCCAGGTACTTCAAGGGCCCTGAGCTGCTGGTAGACTACCAGGTAAGACCTGTCAAAGTCTGCTAGTACTGAAACTGTTAGTTGGTTTTATATATATATATATAAAAAAGAACGGACATAACTAATGTCGGTTCTGTAACACTTTTTTTGTATTTATTTTTTATCATGCACAGAAAAACAATATACACAAGCATAAATATGAATATAGCAGGGCTCTCAAGTCTCACACATTGGGCGTGAGACACGCGCATTTCAACCCGTTCACACGCCGCGTGAGACTTGAGAGCCCTGATATAGTTCACTATTGAGTGTGGAACGGGGCGAGAGTCTGACATCAATCAACTGTGCATTGTGTGACTTAGTTTACAGAGTGCATTCTGTTGGAATAGGCTAACAATGTCCAAGTCCCACAAAAGCTTCGCCTGGGCACACAATCGTGTCTAGTGTGGGATATGTGGAACAAAATTATCTTACCATGGTTCCACGTCAACCATGCTATCGCATTTCAAAAAGTTGCATCCAACTGTCAAAGTAAACAAAGGTGAGGGACCAACCCAAACAGACAGACAAACTGAGAGAAGCCGCAGCGAAAAAAACTACTGATTGCCAACATGGTGGCTAAAGATATGCTGCCTGTTAGTACAGTAGAGGGGAGGGGGTTTCGAGAATTAATGGCATACATAGAGCCAGAGTACACGGTTCCATTTTGGTAAAAAACTAAAAGATGCACGCTGAATGAGTCAATTTGCAATGCTTTAGCCAAAACTGACCAAAGTAGCTATTACCACAGACTAATTAAATTCTATTTAATCTTTATCCATTTAAGGCATTTCATTTTTGGGGGTATTTGGCTGTTTTGATTTCAGGTAGGCTATAGTTAGACTATTGGTAAACATTGTAATTGGAAATGGCTTGGACAACTTTCATTTTAATTGGTTATAGAAAATGCGCGCACCGTTTTCTTGCAGCGATATTAGGGGCATGCCTTTTTTCTGTATTATTGTTATGTTAGCCTAATTTAAGTATTCAGAAGAAGAAATTCATGAGGATTAATACCAGAATAAAATCGATTTTTCACTGTTAACGTTTGTTTATTTGCCTTTAAGATATTAAGTGATTTCATGCCGATGATCCATGGCTGCCTTTGTGAATATCGGCACACATTGAACATTGATTATTCGTTCATGCCACCCACCGATTACTCAACCGAAATGTTGAATTATGCACATCCATTTTTGTCCAACAAGATAATGATGTTCCTGCGTCTCTCTGTCATTGTTGCAGATGTATGACTACAGCTTGGACATGTGGAGTCTGGGGTGCATGTTGGCCAGCATGATCTTCAGGAAGGAGCCGTTCTTCCACGGACATGACAATTACGATCAGGTCAGAAGAACTGTGTAGCAGTGATGATGTTGAACCAACTGTTGCATCCAACAGTTGGTTCAACATTGATGATTCAGTCACTTGTACAACTCTGATGTTTCCGGCTAATGTTTCCCTCTCTCTCTCACTCTACATGCGTGTGCATATCTTGAGTCATTTGGCTAAGTCCTCCATGTTGTTTTGATTACAGCTTGTGCGAATTGCAAAAGTTCTTGGCACAGAGGACTTGTACGACTACATAGACAAGTACAACATCGAGTTAGACCCACGGTTTAATGACATTTTGGGCAGGTAGGTGTATCCCACTACTTTGAAAGGGTTGGGCTGGAGAAATTATTATTGAATGGCTACATATTACACCTATCTACACAATGTGAATGTCATTCGTATCTCACCTCTACAGTACAAATGATTGCTGAATAGTATATTGACGTCCTTCCCCCTGGTTCTTTGCTTAGACACTCCCGCAAGAGGTGGGAGAGGTTTGTGCACAGTGAGAACCAGCACCTGGTCAGCACCGAGGCCCTGGACTTCCTGGACAAGCTGCTGCGCTACGACCACCAAGCCCGCCTCACCGCCAGAGAGGCCATGGACCACCCTTACTTCTGTTAGTTCACCCTTCAGTTTCTCATGTGTGATATAAATCTGGTTTAAGACTGACGTACCGTTTACGAGTGGTCACGTCCTGACGAGATTGATTCGATATGAATCCTATTTGTTTTCCCCAATGAAAAAAAAAGGGACGTTTGTTTAATTGATTGTCTCTATCAACCATTTAACACACAACTATGCATATTATGACTGTAGTACCTGTGGATGGATTGTCGCATTGTGTGTTTGTGTGGTTTTTGAGATGTTTGTTTGTGTGTCTGTTGACAGACCCCATTGTTAAAGACCAGGGAAGGGGGACCACCCCGGGGGGGATGGCTGCCATCTCCACTCCAGTCAGCTCCTCCAGTATGATGGCAGGTAAGTGTTGATGAAACACACCACTCAGTGTGTGGACTCCCTGAGAGGCTCGGCTTTGTTATCCTCCCTCTCAAATAAGTCCTTGATTGTAAAGCCAAACCACTGTGTTGATCTAGCATTTACATTATTCAACAGCTTGAGATGGGAATCCTCTGTACTCTTCAACATGTAAACAGCACAGAAATAACACTGGCTTATCCATCCCCTGTAGGTATCACCTCCATGTCCTCTGCACAGCCACTGGCTAACATTGCTGGATCGCCTGTCATCTCTGCCCCTAACACTCTGGCCACACAAGTCCCAGCAGCCACTGGGGCCCAGCCCTGAAGCGACCTCCCTACGGCACCTCCTCACCTGTGTTTGTGTGCGCCTCTGGCCACCCCTCCCATCTCTCCGTGAGGGCCAGGCTCATGGGTCTCCTTTTTATTACGTTGAGAATAACAAAGACGAATTGAATTGCTTTTCACGTACAGTTATATTTTGGGATCTGGATTTGACAGAAATGTATTGTCGCACCTGTCAGGATTATTGAAATTAGTATGGGTGTGTGTTATTTCACAATGCCAGTGTCTAGAAATTCTAATACAATGTAGACAATGAAGAAGAGAATGGATAATAAAATTTATTTTGTATGTCCCAAATATACAGTCTTGCTTGGAACAGTTTGTTTGGGGATCCTGCTGTTGTATTACACTGTGAACCTTTACACAACTTCACAAAACGAGACAGGATTCTGATGTTCACCACCTAGCAGTGCTTCATGGTTGCACATACACTACTGTTATTTGCAGGAGTTACCAGTGTTTTGTCAAGTTGTTAGACGCTTTCATTCATGGATTGGAATTTGTAGATATTCTACAGTTACTGTCAGGTTGCATGCACCCATTGCTGAGTACCACAGGGTCAATAGTTTGCCAATTTTGTGTTACTTTCACTTCTGTATGTGTATGTGTGTTTGTTTGTTTTTTATGAAGTCTCTTACACATAATTTTGATTACATAGACAATTTTGTAACTTTTTGTTTTTATGTTGGGAGGAGTCTTATCACTTGCAAAAAACAACTTCAGAAATAAACAATTTAAACAGGTATGATTATCCCTTTAGCATTGCATGTTGTGTGTTATTACTGTAATCTAAGCAGAATGATGTTTGTAAAACACAGGCAGATACTGGCACAGATGTATCCATGTCAGAGAAACAGAGGCTAATTGATTTACACATGCTGCTGCATGTCAAATGATACATTGTAAATTCATAAGATGACAATTAAAATGTGCTGAGATGCACACTGGAGTCAGTGTTCCACACGTTTTAGAAATATCCCACTGTGAGATACAATATTTTGACAAAAAGACAGATTCTGGTAACTTTATAAACTACCTAAAGCAAGTACAGTAGCCTGGTGTGCCACCTGGCGCAATGAGGTTTTAGTAGTCTATTCTGTTTAGTAGTAAAGACCAAACCAAACCATTTTGAGTATCTATTTCAGGAAGAAAGTGTTGTTTTTACAAGGAGCTTGAGCCAGTGTCAGGTCATTCAGGGGTTAACATAGGTATTGGTTAAGAGTGGGAGAGAGCAGAGCTGGGTCATGGGACACTCCGGAGACCTGCCACTGCACTGGCTGTTCCATGGGTTTCACTCAGTAATGTCACACCACACCACACTGACAAGCATTGCATTCTGCCACCAGTCAATGCATTACAAAAAACAGTATATAACGTTTAGTAATCTGACCTGACCATGGGTGTCTCCGGAAGTAGCTGTTGAAGACGCCCCCCTATTCTCCATCCACTTCCCTCTGGTGACGACAGCAGTGGACAGGAGTGGCGATGCGAACTTAGTTTGCTTGCTGTTTTGCATTTTAAAATGGGAAAGTTAGTTGTCATTTCGCTTTTTGTTGCTGCTTTGGCAGCTCTACTTGGAGTGAGAGTCATTGAATTGAGGTATTTATGAGGCTGCTTTCTTTGCAAACATTGCGCGAGTCCTGTTGATGCAGTTGTGGAGTGGATAACGTAACGTGACCATACCTAGTACCTATCATTACAGTATTCATTTCACCATTTCATTATTCTCAATAGTTATATCAACTTAATACGGTGCCAAATGATCTCTAATCTTAGAGCTGCAGGCTATTTTAGTACTCTTGCAAGATTGAGGTTCAACCTACTGTATGATTGCTTGGACTGGACAGAAAAGTAAAGGAGTTCTGTACCATACCATTACCATTATTATTATTATTATTATTATTATTATTATTATTATTATTATTATTATTATTATTATTATTATTATACCATTATGTGTAGGCCTACATCTTACTCTGAGCATTATTGTACACGTTTCAGGAAAAGGGCTCTTGCTTCCAGAGAACTTATCCAAAACCACCTCCCAAACTGTCATCCAATCAAAAGCCTTGGTACGTAGGCTACTGTTGAGAGAGTTTGCACCAACTTAGGTGCTGGATCTAATACACAGCAAAACATTATATCATTATTTTGTATATTAATTATTATTATTATTATTTGCCACATGAGTAGGTACAAATCGAATTATATACGATAACTGGTGTTATTGACCTGAGCCACATTTATTTATTTATGACAGAGTATGGATCAGAAGACATCACAATACTTCCAAATGGCCTTGCCTTCATCAGCACGGTGAGTTGGAACATTGACTTAGTCCCTAGACTCTTAACGTGTGATTTGAATTTGAATTATTGGGTGATTTTATATTTTCCTGTATATTGAATTACCAGGGCTTAAAGTATCCTGGAATGCCATCATATTCTGATGGCCCTGGAAAGATCTACTCCCTTGATCTGCAAGACTTAAGAGTGAAACCAGTGGAGCTGCGCATGGGAAGGGGCTTTGACCTGGACTCTTTCAATCCCCATGGAATCAGTGTATACAAGGATGAGAAGGGTAAAACTCACGTCTCTCTGTTCTTTCACAAAATGAAAGAAGAGAAGTGACAGTGACTTAATCCTTGTTTCTTTGCTTTCCAGATAACTCAATATTCCTGTTTGTTGTCAATCACCCTGAATCTAAAAGCCAAGTCGAGATCTTCGAGTTTCTTGAGGAGGAACACACCCTTGTTTATATAAAAACGATAGAGCATGAGCTCCTCCATAGGTATGCAACAGATTTCCATATTACAAACTATTAGCAGTAGACCTTCGCATGCATGACCTAGCATCGTTGGTGAATTACACAACAATTTAATTAATTAATCAATTTAATTAATTCACTGCATGAACCTGTGTGAGATATGCGGCAGAGGTACTTTTATTTTAAGGATATTTGGACAGATATAGTGAAGACAGACAGAAAAGTAAGGAGAAGATGTCATGTCAGCAGGGCATGCATGGGCCGGATTCGAACCCATGCCGACATGGGCATATGTGTGCACTGTAGACCGCGGTGCTAGACCCCTGGATCACCCCAGGCCTGACAGAGGCACTTAAACTGAAATAAGGAGACATTGAATGGTGAAACAGTCCTTAAGGATTCGTATCACTTTTTCACCAACTGTATTATTATTTTTCTTCTTTTCAGTGTGAATGACATTGTTGCAGTGGGAGTGGAGAGCTTCTATGCCACAAATGATCACTACTTTTCCTGTCACATCCTGCAAAAGCTGGAGCCTCTAATAGGCCAGCCCTGGACTAATGTAGTGTATTATAGTCCTGAAGAGGTGAAAGTGGTTGCCGAAGGATATTATTCTGCCAATGGCATCAATATCTCACCAGACAAAAGGTACAGTGTGTGCACATTCTTAGCTCTGTCATGTGATGTGAATTAGATAAGGATATTTGAGAAGTTACAATTATTATATCATTGTATTTTTTTTTCTTGCAGTCACATATATGTGGTAGATGTATTTGACCACAACGTGCATGTTTTGGAGAGACAGGAGAACAATTCTCTTGCCTCAGTGAAGGTAAAGTATACAATAGATTCATGCATTTAGATGCATTTAGGCATAGATGCATTTATTGACTTTTGGAAGCTTGATTGTGTAAGTATGCTGCTTAGTTGATGGTAGACAATATTGTTATACAGATTAGAAGATATCCCTGAGTGAAACTTTGAAGATGCGGAAGACCTGAGGCCTCATTTATAAAGCTTTGCGTAGAACTGGCGCAAACAGCTTGTGTACGTACACCAAGCAAGAACGTTTACGCACACCAACATTCAGATTTATAAAACGGTGCGCACGCAAGTTCCACGCCTGCTTCCCTTTATAAATTACAATCAACAAGGCTATGTTTGAAATGGCATACTAGCATACTGCATACTACATATCAATGCGCATATACTGCCTACTAAATTCATAACAAGTATGCCAATAAGTATGTCATTACCAGCCGACTGTTCACACTGAAGTTTGCAGCTCAGTATCCCGGAATGCATTTCGGCAGCTGGGATTTTAAATCAGGTTAAACCTCCATGGGCTAAAAGCTGTTGTTTAAAAAAAAAAGTGTTAACAAGTTTTAATATGTTTTCAAGCAAGAAAGTAACCATGTATATTTCCAAAATGTGGCCAGTTTATCAAAATAACCCGTTTATATATCTGATCTGACATTTGTTTTCCACTTCTGTAGGCTAATGTTAGGTAACTATGTTACGTTAGTTAGATACCTTTACTGCTGGGTTCGACAGAAATGTCGGAACATAATAGCTAAACAAGTTGTAAAATGATTTGGGGGCCAATATCTTTAGCTAGCTAAAGTAACTAGCTCACTATATTGTTGTCTTAGCAGTTGGTAAAAGAACAGGATTCAAATACATCTATATGAGCAATAACATATAGTGCTGTGCTATATGTGCAAATCTGTGCAATTTGCGTACACAAGTTTTTGGGTGTACGCAAGCTTTAGAAATGAGACTCCTGGCCTTGTGGCATTACTTTGAATGTTTCACTTACTGCAATTGACCATTGGAAAGCAAGACTAAAGTACCAGCTATAGACTAAATTAAAAAGTGCTAGGAATGTTGTCCCTCAACATGATCCCCCCTAAAACACTGGATGTGTCATCTATGGCAAATATTGTGTATTTGTGTATCATTGCTCACTTATATCATGTCTGAACAGGCCCCTCTGAGTAGATAACTCTTTATTGATAGCATTCTCTCCCTCGCTCTCTCCTCCTCAGTCAGTAGCAGTGGGCTCACTTTGTGACAACGTGGAAGTCGAGGCCGAGACAGGGGACCTATGGTTAGGTTGTCATCCTAACGCCTGGAAACTATTACAGAACGACCCAGACGATCCAGCAGGGTCTGAGGTTTGTTCACCTTCCATATGGTATTCAACTTGTTGTGCAAATCACCTCTTGTGGCATATTTCTATTCAATCGCACTGGACTGTATTCCAAATTCGGGGGGAAAAAACACGTTTTACAAATCGCCTTTTTATTTTTCCTAACATCACAGGTCATTCGGATTCAGGACATCCTCTCTGAGAAGCCGGTAGTGACCCAGATCTATGAGGACAACGGCAGTGTGTTAATAGGATCCTCTGTTGCGGCTCCCTACGGAGGCAAGCTTCTCATAGGCACAGTCTTTCACAAAGCCCTGATCTGTGATCTGAAGGAGTCAATGCTTTCTTAGATAGAACAAACAAGACAACAAGCAACAAGCATCCAATGTGAACTTTGGAATTTAATTTGCCAACTAAAGAATGATCTAGTTACTTCACTGCACTTTCTGTCAGAGCACTGATAGTGATAATAAAGCTCAATGTTAGGTCAGTGATACTGGTTGGAATGTCTGCAATGAACGTGTTTGCCAATATTGAATAAGTGATTGTAAGATGATAGATGAATGGGCCATTGACAATCACAATGCACAGCATTTGTGTCTTGGTAGAGATTAAGCTGGTATGTAGGTATTGGTATTAATCACTTACTTTATGTTTTGTTACATGCATTCTCACTGGTGTGGTAAGGGAAATTATCTGTGCCCTCTTCCTAATGTGAAATTTAATCAGTTGTGATCGCACTATAGTTTTTTCATATGTGGTAAAGCTGACTTTTCTGATCTACATTAAATGTATACACCTGATCTAACCAATGTTGCCTTGTCTAGTAAATTGACACTCAAGTGTCAAAGGAGGGATGATGGCTAATGTAAAGAAGAATCATGGAATTGTGCTTTTGGGACTGTTGCTCTTTTGAGAATTTCTAAACTGCAGCTCCCCTTATGGTTTAACTGTGCACCTTCAGCAGTGTACACACACACACACACACACACACACACACACACACACTGTAGCACACACTGCTGGACTCGGACTGACCTTTGACCAACTAAAGAGAAAGGGTTTCACCACAATGAAGTGGGTACTTGTGACCGTTTTCATTGCTGCTTTTGCAGCTTTACTTGTACAAAGATTTCTTAAATTGAGGTAAGCTGGATAATGTGGATATGTGAGAGATAATATGAGGATGTGGTATCTGATTACAGTTTACAGAAATGTATTTTGGTATGATACTACATGTTACCGTTGTCAGGTCAGAGCTTAAGAAGGACTGACTGGAAATTCAACAAGATAATTTAGAATATTTTAAAATGTGACTTTGCAATGCAAATGTATCTCGGTATGTTGTGTAATATGTAAGGGGGAGTCACAATTACAAATCTGTCTCGGGGGGTTTTGCCATTGGTTTTATTCCAAAGTAATTATGTAGAGGATATCATTTGCAGAGAGATATCCCTTGCCACCAGAGAACTGTCCATTAAACACCTCCCAAACTGTCACCGGATACAGAACATTGGTATGTATACATCTGTCATTTAAATGTTAACAATAATGTGAGACCATAATAATTGATAAGCCTAATTAACGATGTATATTCCTTCTTATTATGCGGTACACTGGTGTGCCTGAGCAAGACAATGTCATGCTGAAGTGAGAAAGCCAGGTCTAGATAACAAAGCAATTAGTCAATGAACCATGAATACAACCAGATCTGGCTGTAATCTATTACACAATGTAGAGTTTGAAGTCCACTTTGCTAAAGAGATGTTATGAGTCAAAATGACACTCCTTGCTTTGGCTCTAAATAGGGTTAGAGTTAAATGTTTAAAATTGTATAATCTAATGTTATTGTATTATTTGGGATACTCTTATTAAACAGAATATGGAGCAGAGGACCTCACAATACTAAGAGATGGACTGGCCTTCTTAAGCACTGTAAGTTGTATTGATTTGGGACAATTGACTTAATAAATCATTGTTTATGTACTTGTGTCATTCCTATATGTTCTGAGCATTTGACCATAATCTCATAGGTCTCCCCTTTCAGAAAATATCAGAGTGATTTGGGCATATCAATTGATTGCAGTTACATTTTGGCATGACTATTTTTACCATGATGTCCATAACCATTTTCATGAAAAGTGTACTCTGAAATACTCAAACTGGCTAGTGAAAATGTAGAAATAGTCTATATTTTCTTTCTGAACATCCCTTTCACTCCTGCTATGTAATTACTCTTTCTAATGAAATGGCATTGATGGCCTACAATACCCCTTCTCACCCATCAATTCCTTGCTGCCTAGGGCTTGAAGTTTCCTCCTTTACCATCCTTCTCGGATGACCCAGGAAAGATCTACACCCTGGACATGTTGGACCCCAGACTGAAACCTGTGGAGCTACAAATCAAAGGGGAATTGGACCTGAACTCTTTCAATCCCCATGGATTAAGTGTTTACATTGATGAGACAGGTCAGTTCTAAAAGATCTGCTCTCACATTAAATAAATCAAAAACTGGAAAGGTGCAATGGGACTATACATCTGAAACAAAACTGCAAGCAGTAATTGTTCAATTACTCAAATCAGAAGTCTCACAACCCCCCATTCCGGACCAGATTAAGCCAGTGGTTTATGGAGGATACTGTAGGCCTACTCAACCAATGACAGCCTGGAATCCATCGAATTAGTGCTATGTGCCCCAGCCTGTCACCTGTTAATGTCCTCATGTGAATTCCCTCTCTGACACCAGAGAATAGTAGAGAGCAGGTTTCTCATTGCTGTGCTCCAATCTCTCTCCAGATAAATCTGTCTACCTGTTTGTTGTCAATCACCCTCAACAACATACGAGCCAAGTAGAGGTCTTTCGATTTGTTGAAGAAGACAACTGTATTGTGCACCTGAAAACTGTCCAACACGAACTACTTCATAGGTATGTGAAATATGGATTCACCATCGTTTCAGTAGTTTCAAGTTTATTTGTTACGTCACAGGCTTCGGACCCGGACATTGCATTGCAGCACATTATGTTGGTTATGTATGACCTTCCGCTGTTAGAATTCCCCAGCGGGTTTTTTGTTTTGTTTGTTGGTGTGCTTAATCCTCTTTATGTTTTTATCTTTCACTCTTTCAGTGTGAATGACATTGTTGCTGTGGGAGTGGAGAGCTTCTATGCCACAAACTATCGCTCCTTTACCAACGAAGCACTGAATCTTCTGACCGTCTTGCTTGGTCTGTCTTGGTGTAACACAGTTTATTACAGTCCTAAAGAAGTGAAGGTGGTGGGGGATGGCTTCTATTCTGCAAATGGCATCAACATGTCACCTGACCAAAGGTCAAAAGTTTTTCCACAAATCAAAGCTTTTTCCACAAATCATGTTTTCAAATCTTCTTACTTCCCAAAGGGATATGTGTGTTACCGTCTGTATGTAATACTTAGGTATGCTTGTTTATTTACTCAGGTATCTATATGTGTCAGACATTATGGACCATGAGATTGATGTTCTTGAGAGACAGGGAAATGAGGATTTGACTCATGTGAAGGTATAGTAACACATGAAATGTTTTTATTTGATAAATCCCTCCAACATTCATGCAAGAATACCCCAAAGAATTGTCATAATTATTATTTGATTGCTTTGAGAAATTCTAATAATGTCTAAGATATAAGAGTCCAACAACAGATCACTCACAGGATGATATTTTCCATCCAGTCTGTAAAGGTTGGGTCACTCTGTGATAACATCGAGGTGGATTTCCAAACAGGAGATTTATGGCTGGGTTGTCACCCTAATGGGGAAAAGTTAACCAAATATGATCCTACGGATCCACCTGGCTCTGAGGTTAGTGTGTGCGTTCATCCTGACCCATCCTAAAAATGTTAAAAGATCATGAAGGGCCTCAGATTTATGTGCATTTACTTATTATTCTTTATCATTTCCTAGGTCATTCGGATTCAGGACATCCTCTCTGAGAAGCCGGTAGTGTCCCGGGTCTATGAGGACAACGGCAGAGTGTTAATGGGATCCACTGTGGCGGCTCCCTACGGAGGCAAGCTTCTCATAGGCACAGCCTTTCACAAAGCCCTGATCTGTGATCTGAAGAACTAAATGCTTTCTTAGATAGAACAAACAAGACAACAAGCAACAAGCAACAAGCATCCAATGTGAACTTTGTAATTTAATTTGCCAACAAAAGAATGATCTATTTACTTCACTGCACTTTCTGTTGGAGCACTGATAGTGATAATAAAGCTCAATGCTAGGTCAGCGATAATATGGGTGGAATGTCTGCAATGAACGTGTTTGCCAATGTTGAATGTTGATTGTAAGATGAGAATGGGCCATTGACAATCAGAATGAACATTTGTGAACTCAAGTAGTTCAGGGAGTTATATTAGAATAATAAACTGAGGAACATGTATGGGAGATATAAAAACAGATGTAAAAAAGAAGACATAAAGAGAAAAATACAAACAACAACTCTGCAGACATTTTGTTACGTAATATAAAATATTTAAACAACACATGTCAATAACCTTCATTCATGTCAACTGTATTTTTTAAGGCAGTCCATATTAAACATAGACAGTGCAATGTTGCTATCTGTACAATCATCCTTAAATGAGAGAATAAGACACAATCATTAGGAAAAGAGAGGACAGAAAACCATACCACATGTACTCGTCCACCTGTAAACCTTTCTTCACTTCACTGCTAACATGCACTCAACGATTGGTGCCTCTTACACACCAAAGTGTGTTTTCTGGAGAGATAATCATTTAAAAGTAAAACAGGAAGTTGTCTCTAACGTATACTCACCAACTATAGGCAAGTTAAGTTTAAGTAAAACCATTTGAGGGCTTAGGTGCATAACACACTAAGTGTCGACCATGTAACCACAGGGTTCGGACATATCCTGCATGTCATCCTCTCTCTCTCTCACCCCATCCTTCCTACAGGACATATCCTGCATGTCATCCTCTCTCTCTCTCACCCCATCCTTCCTACAGGACATATCCTGCATGTCATCCTCTCTCTCTCTCTCTCTCTCTCTCTCTCTCTCTCTCTCTCTCTCTCTCACCACTTCCTGCATGTCATCCCTTCTCTCTCTCTCTCACCACATACCGTTCTCTAATAGTTCCATACATAACTTACTGTGTGGAAGTGTGGGGAAACACATACAAAACAATCACAAATCCAATTTATTTACTACAGAAAAGAGCTATACGAATTATAAACAGAGCTGCCTATCAAGAACCAACTAACAAATTATTCATAAACACCTATGATCTCAAATTTAAAGAATTGGTGGACTTCAAAATGGCACAAGTAATGTATAAAGTAAAAAATAAGATGCTTCCAGACTGTATCCAGAGACTATTTCAAGTTAGACAGAGTAATTACGAACTCAGAGGAATATGTATGTTTATGAAAACAAAGATTAGAACAAATGCAAAACAAAGATGTATAACAGTTAAAGGAGTTAACTTATGGAATACTTTTGAAAAGGAAATGAAAATGAAAATGAAAATGAAAAAAAGTAAAACCACTTGACTCGATCTCCACCATAGACACATTCTAGTGGGAGACATGGGGCTGCCTTGTCCTGAGACAGCATGTGATTGTCTCTGGTGGTCTGAAGGGGTCAGGACCTCATGGACATCATTTCCTACATCAGAGTTCTCCTTTAAGAGGATCTCAGGCTTCACCCTTCCTCATCCTTCTCCTCTCTCCTAGCTCCCTCCACTACTTTAGATATAGTAAACCTCGTCCCTCCGCTATCGAGATTCTGAACAACATTCTCCTCATTGTTGATGCTGTCATTAGGCCCAGGGGGGACAGGGTTGAGGTTCTCTTCTGAGTCAAACACAGACCCGACCTGTTCCTCTGCAGTGTCATTATTCACACTGTTCTCCTTAGGCGCGGGATCTCCGTAGTCTTCTGGGATAAGCCTCTGGCCCTCCTCTCCAGGGTTGATTATGTCCATTGGCCTGATCAACACATTCGCACTAATGCTGAGGCGGCGCTTCTGACGCGGGGAGCATTCCAGGGTGCGGAGATCAGACAGGAGGTCATTACAGCTCTTCGAGCGGCTCACCTCCTCTGAAGCTGTCGTCCCTGTCTTCGCCGTAGCACCAATCTCCTTGATGACAGTGCTGTAGTTCTCCTCCTTTTCAGACATGAAGTTGAAAATGTCGACAGCGGTGAGCAGGCGGCGCGGACTGTGTCTGTCCTCCTCAGGCTCCCCTTGCTGGTCCAGAAGGAGCTTGTGTCTCTGCCTCCTCTTCTTCAACACTTTGTGGGCTTCCACCACCATGTGCACATTCCAACTGAAGAACAGAGACAGCCAGGCCAAGCCCATGTAGATCCACACCTCGGCAAAAACACGGTACAGTCTCGGGTAGTCTATGTTTGGATTGACACCTGTTTGAAAAGAGTTAAATTGAATAAATTCTTTCACATACGTATATTTATTTTCACTTGAATTTCCTCTAACAATTCCCAAAATGTAAAGCTGACTCTACCTGCTACATAGTCTCCGAATCCGACTGTGGTGAGGGTAATAAAGGAGAAGTAGAGGCCCTCCAGGTAGGACCACCCTTCCAGGGACATCAACACCAACGGGGGGAACACCAAGTGTACCAGCAGCCCATACAGGAGGAAGATGGTCGTACATATCAACTGGACCTTTTTCTGAAAACGTAGTAATGAGATAAAAAACTAAATCTGACTCTATTTGACAATGTAATAAAAACGTTTAAATGATGGTGTTTGGAATGTCCCCTGTACACAACTGAAATAACACAGTGTTCCCTTAAAGCATCCTATCAATATCCCTGTA
Organism: Nansenia antarctica; assembly: GCF_963989245.1. Taxonomy (NCBI): domain Eukaryota; kingdom Metazoa; phylum Chordata; class Actinopteri; order Argentiniformes; family Microstomatidae; genus Nansenia; species Nansenia antarctica. Next base: position 21,787,926 of record NC_137680.1, read on the forward strand.
CCTCCAGAGATGATGGATTTTTTATCTGTTGTCTCTTGTCTGTTTTTGTTATGTAACGTTGTGCTTGTACTGGTGTTCTATCTTGGCCAGGTCTCCCTTGAAAAATAGATTTTAATCTCAAGGGCCCTCCTGGTTAAATAAAGGTTAAATAATAAAAAAAGAAAAAAAGATTCTTACCACAGAAAGGCCTTTTCGGAGCAGGACCTCGCTGAGGCGCTTGGCTCTGTCCCCAAAGAAGGATCCTAGCTCACTGATCCAGGTGAGGCACAGAGGAATCCCGAAGAGTCCATACAAGATGCAGAAGATACGACCCCCAACCGTCTTTGGAGCAACATTACCATAACCTGCAAATGGAAAAAAAAGATCAAGACACCAAATGAGATTACAATTTCCGCTGAATTTCGCCGCAACATTTAATAGGATGGGTTGCATTTAATATGAGGCAGAATCATGTACGTGATTCAGTGCCTCCTGTCTTGTATTCAAATAATTTGCTATTGAGAAAAAATCCTCTCCGTATTGTCCCATTTCTCCATGCTCCAGGCCAGGGTTGGATGAATGAATTTCTAGGCCACTTCATTCTCATCCAGGAGTCTTAGAACTGGATTATTGTACTAAAGCTTTGAGAAAGCAGAGATCATAGACCAGCTAAGTCTCAAGTATTGCACACCTATGGTAGTGACGATAGTGGCTGCAAAGATAACAGAGTTTGACCAGTCCCAGTTGTTGAAGAACTTCTCCCCAGTGATGGTCACACCTTGCCCAGCAGCTTCCGAAACCACCTAGAGGTAAGATCATACAAGCATATGTGTTACATGTTAATACAACCACCTAGAGGTAAGATCATACAAGCATATGTGTTAATACCATCATACAAGCATATGTGTTACATGTTAATACAACCACCTAGAGATACCATCATACAAGCATATGTGTTACATGTTAATACAACCACCTAGAGATACCATCATACGAGCAAATGTGACCAGTTAATGTCATAACAATGGCATTTCATGGAAATGATAGTCAAGATAGTTTGGAGATCTTGCTTAAGTTGGCAGTAATGTAGCAACAGTTGCACAGTAATTGAAATTGAGAATTGAAGACACACCTTCTGCCAATATTTGAGCTTGTGACTCAGACACCATCATTGAGTAATCTTATCTCAGTTTGTGCTCTCTCTGTGGAATATACACACCCAGGTACAGCACACCACTATGGTCGTAGTTTCACACTTTCTCATTTTATCAAAAAACTAATCACATGAACTAAGTTGAACCTACACAAAGGATTAGTTAAATATTTCGACTGATTGTCATTGCCTGTAGCCTACTTAGATGCCACCACCCTACAAACTCACTCAACCATGTTACTGATTTTACAAAGACAATGTCTTGTTTCACCCCCAAGCGATGAAACTAGCAAAACCAGTTCTGGGCTGTCCCAACATGCACACTGCTGCCTGCTAGTTGATTGAAGAGCAGTGAAACACAAAATGCTCCAGAGTGGTCTCACTTTGTTCTGTTGCTTCTGTACTGATACCCACTATAGAAGCAGGCCTACAGTGGGACTCATATTACAATTTCACCTACAGTAACTACAGTACAGGCCAAAAGTTTGGACACACCTTCTCATTCAATGCGTTTCCTTTATTTTCATGACTATTTGGTACATTGTAGATTCTCACTGAAGGCATCAAAACTATGAATGAACACATAGGAATTATGTATTTAACAATAAAGTGTGAAATAACTCTAAATATGTCTTATATTTTAGATTCCTCAAAGTAGCCACCCTTTGCTTTTTTGTTGTTAATGCTCTGTAGAGCACTGTAACTAATCTACAATGTAAATAGTCATGAAAATAAAGGAAACATTGAATGAGAAGGTGTGGCCAAACTTTTGGCCTGTACTGTAACAAGAACCGTTTTCCTAAATGTAATGTAGCCTATACATGACATTATGATGTGTACCCTAAATAGTTCTTATTTGTTTTAGTTTTGACTTTACATTGACTTTACATTGAAGATCTGATACACCGTTCAGTACACCAGCCTACCAATAACAGGCAAAAGATCAAGATGAGTAAAGCGACTGATCCAGCAGTACTGTTGGCGCAAGTCTTTTGACGCATTTTTTTTACCTCCAAAATATTGTCCAGGTCTTGTTTCGTTAAACAGGGGTATGTTGTAAGAATCCTTTCCTTTTGACTGGTATATTTGGATCTGGCCAATTTCCAATTTGGTTCTTCCAAAATCTGAAATATCGCCGCCCCGATCGATAGGTAAAAAATGATAGCTGACGTTAAAAGAGGACCTTTATCAGCCATAGCATATGATACACACACTTCACATCATGTACGATGTGTTAATAGTCGCATCCCTCTGAAAGGCTCCGTGACACAATTCCAACGTCTCTTCCTGTTCGTCCTGGGACACCACACCTACACCTGTACCTCTACCTGCACAGGCCGCCGCAGGTGATCTGCATTGGCATGTATGGGTTCATTCGAGAGCAATGCTGTAGGTGTGCTCCTTATTATACTTTTTTTTTCCCGCAAATATTTTTTATTATTTTTCTTGAGATTAGGACAATACAACATCCAACAGGAAAGACAGACACACATTAATACCCACATCACAATCCGGGCAAAACAGACAAAAGAACACAGAAAAAACAAATAAAACAAAAACAGCAACAAACAAAACAAAACCAAACAGAACAAAAAACAAAAACACTAAAACTAAAACTAAAAGAGAGCAACAGATAAACAACAACAACAAAAACACACACAGGTGCTACCAGAGGGCAAGACAAACAAAATACATGTTTACAATAAAGTAAAGATAGGGCATAGGTTGGTTCGTTGTGATATAAGTAGAGCGCCATGTCAGAAGTGTATTATACTTAAATGAATGAATGAATGAATGAATGGTCTTTATTGTCATTGCTATAGTACAGGTTAAAGGAGACTGGAATAGAGTATTTTAAAGCGTTCTATTGTGTGATTTGAGCTATTAAGGTGTATCAGAGCATCACATGTTATCATCATTCATTGAAAGAACTGAGGCACCATTTATAAAGGGTTTATAAGGGGTTTATACACAGTAAAAAAAAAAAAAAACAGTGGATGGTGTGTAGTTGTAGAAACCAATTTAACAACTTAAAAAATCAACGTCAGTTATATTATATTAACTTGTCAACGTTTCTGTTAATGTAACTGTAATCAAATCAACATATTGTTGATCAACGGAGAGTAGTAGACCAACTATTCAGGCATTTATTTTCTTCAGTGTAGTTTAACATTTTAGGTTTTTTAGATACTGTAGTGACTACATTATGGGTTCATGTTCTCCTCTTACTGTTGGTTGTGTAGTGGGAGGGAACCAGTTCTGGCACTAGGGGCAGAGGGGAGGATTATTAACGTTGCACCTTCCTGTTTAGACACACGAGTTTTGGTAACCATTTTCTGGTCCTGTACTGAGAGTACAAGTTGTTGTTTTGATTAAACAGTTATCATTACGTTGCCTACGTCTTTCCTTTTTCCTCCGGCACTACACTGGTGACCCGACGTGGATTTTTGTTAACGTAATTGTGTACAAAAACCAGCGACGAACATTACAATCCTGCAAAATGTCCGGGCGGGGAAGACGTTCGAACCAGCGGCAGCCATCACCATCCCCTGTCAGGGTAACGCGTGGTGCGCACACTCCCACTCTCAAGCTACCAGAATTCTGGGACTCGACGCCTGCTGCATGGTTTGCTATTGTAGAGGCACATTTCAATAAAAGTGACATCGATGACGACGACGACCGGTACAACCATGCTGTGGCAATGTTGGGCAGCTCCACCGCAGCTCGAGTGGTAGGTTTTTTGTCTGCTCCCCCGACGACGAACAAATATGAGCGCCTCAAGGCCCTGCTTCTAGAGACATTTGAACTGTCCACTGCGGAGAGGGTGCGTCGCCTATTTGCCATGTCAGACTTGGGTGACGAGAGGCCTTCTGCGAGCATGGAGAGGATGCTAAACCTGCTCGGTACAGAAGACCCCATGATCCTCTTCACAGAGCTGTTCATGCGCACATTGCCAGCTCAAGTTAGGATGGCGCTGGCCAACACCGCCATCATGGAGCCCCGCGCCCTGGCCAGGGAGGCGGACCGGTTCGTCTTGGCCATGCCTCAACGGTCCCCCGACCTGCTCGCTCCCGCGGCCGCCCCGCCACCCGACCGTCGCAGGAGAGCGAAGGATGACGCCAGACCTTCTGGCCAGCAGGGTAACGCTGCGGGCCATTGTTTCTACCACGCCACTTTTGGCGCCAGGGCCAAACGGTGCCGCTCACCCTGCACCTTCGGACCGACGGGAAACGGCGGGGCCGGCGCTCAGTAGTGGCCCTGAGCGCTGGCGTCACCAACAGGCTGCTCTTCATACAAGACACCGCCTCTGGTCGCAGTTTCCTTTGTGACACAGGTGCCCAGTGGAGCATCATTCCGGCGGAGAGATCGGATATGGCGAAGGAGGAGCGTGGTCCGCAGTTGGCAGGCGCGGACGGCACACCTATCTGCTCTTACGGCACTAGGGCGGTGGACGTGTGCTTCGGAGGGCAATGTTTTTCGTGGGATTTTGTCATAGCGGCTGTCACATTTCCCCTCCTTGGTGCGGATTTTCTGTGCGCCCACAACCTGTTGGTGGACGTGGGGAACAGGCGCCTGGTCAACTCACAGACTTTCGCTTCATTCGCCTGTACGCAGGGGGAGGCGGTCTACAGCGGGTGGTCCAATACGCTCGCCGAAAGTGACCAGTACCTTCGGCTGCTCGCCGAATTCCCCGACCTTACCAAGCCCACCTTCTCCGCGCCCACGGTGAAACACGGAGTGGAGCACCACATCGAGACCGAGGGGCCTCCCCTCCACGCCAGGGCCAGGCGCCTCAACCCGGAGAAGCTGGCCATCGCCAGGGCGGAGTTTGCGCATATGGAGCAGGTGGGCATCGTTCGGCGCTCGAGCAGCCCCTGGGCGTCTCCCCTGCACATCGTCCCTAAGTCAGACGGCGGGTGGCGCCCATGTGGGGACTACCGCCGCCTCAACGACGCGTCCAAGCCTGACCGCTACCCGGTCCCACATGTCCAGGACTTTTCAGCGAACCTGGCAGGCAAACGCTTCTTCTCCAAAGTGGACCTGGTACGGGGGTACCATCAGGTGCCGGTGCACCCCGAGGACGTCCCTAAGACGGCCGTAATCACGCCATTTGGGCTCTTCGAGTTTCTGCGGATGCCGTTCGGCCTGAAGAACGCGGCGCAGACCTTCCAACGCCTCATGCACTCGGTGCTCCGGGACCTACCATTCCTCTTCGTCTACTTGGATGACATCCTCGTCGCAAGCACCACGGAGGAGGAGCACCTGTCCCACCTCCGGGCCCTTTTCACACGGCTCAGCCAACATGGGCTGATTGTCAATCCGGCGAAGTGTGAGTTCGGACGGAACGCCATCGACTTTCTCGGGCACCGGGTCTCCGCAGAGGGGGTGACCCCCCTCCCCTCGAAGGTAGAAGCTGTCGCTGCTTTCCCGCGCCCCAGCACAATCAGCGAGCTCAAGGGGTTCATCGGGATGGTAACCTTCTACTATCGCTTCCTCCACCACATCGCTCACATCCTGCGGCCTCTGTACGATGCCCAGAAGGGCAAGACTCTGAAGCAGCCGGTGGACTGGACGGCGGAGCGTGTCAAAGCCTTTCAGGACACCAAGGCGGCCCTGGCCCGCGCTGCCATGTTGGCCCACCCCTCGCCCTCGGCACCCACTGCTCTCACCACGGACGCCTCTGACTTTGCTGTGGGAGCGGTGTACGAACAGTGGGTTGGGGACGCCTGGCAGCCTCTTGCATTCTTCAGCCGCCAGCTGTCTCCCAGAGAGCAAAGGTACAGCACATTCGACAGGGAGCTCCTCGGGCTGTGGCTTGCTGTCAGACACTTCCGTTTTTTACTGGAGGGCCGCGAGTTTACGGCCTACGTGGACCACAAGCCACTCACGCACGCCATGTCCAAGGTGGCGGAGCCGTGGTCCGACCGCCAACAGCGCCAGCTCGCCTACATATCCGAGTTCACCACAGACATCCAGCACGTTGCTGGGAAGTCCAACCAGGTCGCGGATTGTCTCTCCAGGGCGGTGGTTGGTGCGGTCCAACTGGGTTTGGACTACGCGCGCATGGCTGCAGACCAGGCCGCCGACCCCGCCGTCCAGGCTCTCAAGTTGTCGGACACAGGACTGCGCCTAGAAGAGGTGGTTTTCGGTGACGCAGGGGCCACGCTCCTGTGCGACGTCTCCATGGGTCAGCCACGACCGGTGGTCCCCGCCAACTGGAGGCGCCCCGCCTTCGAGGCGATACACGGCTTGTCTCACCCTGGTAGGAAACCGTCCTCACGGCTGGTGTCAGAGAAATTCGTCTGGCATGGGCTCAAGAGGGATGTGAGGGCCTGGGTTGACACGTGCATCGCCTGCCAGCGCGCCAAGGTGCATCGACACGTCAAGGCCCCCCTGGAGCAGTTCTCTGTGCCTGAGCGGAGGTTCGATCATGTAAACGTGGACCTGGTAGGGCCGCTGCCCCCCTCGCACGGATACACCTATCTCTTTACCATGGTGGACAGGACGACTCGCTGGCCGGAGGCAGTTCCGCTCTCCTCAACGACAGCCCCCGACCTGGCCCGGGCGTTCATCGCGGTGTGGGTCTCCCGCTACGGCACCCCTGCTGATCTCTCCTCTGACCGTGGCTCACAGTTTACTTCAGAGCTGTGGGCAGCGGTGGCGGAGAATCTGGGGGTCAAGCTCCACCGCACAACCGCCTATCACCCGCAGGCGAACGGGCTCTGTGAGCGTTTCCATCGATCCATGAAGGCCGCCCTTCGAGCCAGCCTCACGGACAGCGACTGGCTTGACAAGCTGCCGTGGGTCATGCTGGGGCTCAGGACAGCGCCTAAGGAGGACCTCCAGTCGTCGTCCGCTGAGCTGGTGTTTGGACAGCCGCTGCGGGTCCCCGGTGACTTCATTCCCAAGTCAACGGAGCCCTGGTCCGCCGCCGCTCAGCGCGCCTCCCTGCTGGACAGCGCCAGGACCTTCGTCCCGGTCCCGACTACGCAGCATGGTGTCCCTACTTCGAGGGTGCCCCCGGAGCTGCACTCAGCGAGGTTCGTTTTCATTCGTCATGATGGCCACAGGACTCCACTACGTCCTCCTTATGACGGGCCTTTCCGTGTCATCGAGGCCGGAGCCAAGAACTTCATGGTTGACATGGGGGGTAGGCCTGAGTGTGTGTCCGTTGATCGCCTCAAACCGGCCCACTTGGACCTTGAACTGCCCCTGGACTTGGCCCTGCCACCGCGCAGAGGCCGGCCTCCAGTCCTACCTCCCCTGCCGCGCCCTGGCCATTCCCCCCTCCGACCCCGACAACCCCCCGCAGCTCGCGAGCCCCCGGTCGTCGCTGCCCCCCGTCCTTCCCTGCAGGAGGACGTGATGGGCGATGTCACACCTCCTCCCGCACCTCCTGACTTTACCTACGATCGTAGGGGCCGGGCCATACGCCCTCCTCGCCGTGAGGATTTCCAATATTGAGGTGAACACTGGGGGGGCTGGTGTAGTGACTACATTATGGGTTCATGTTCTCCTCTTACTGTTGGTTGTGTAGTGGGAGGGAACCAGTTCTGGCACTAGGGGCAGAGGGGAGGATTATTAACGTTGCACCTTCCTGTTTAGACACACGAGTTTTGGTAACCATTTTCTGGTCCTGTACTGAGAGTACAAGTTGTTGTTTTGATTAAACAGTTATCATTACGTTGCCTACGTCTTTCCTTTTTCCTCCGGCACTACAATACTATGATTGTTTTCTCTACAGAGCATTGGTCCTTCAGTTGATTTGAAATATTTAAGACACACTTTTTTCGAGAGGGATTTTCTAGAAGCCTCATTAGAGAGTTACTACAGTCCTCTCACTTGTTTTTTTTTAGCCCAGCCAGACTGAGTGAGTTACGGCGGTTGCTGTTATCTTTGTGTGAGTCGGCTCCAAGAGGGTTGGTCAGCTGTGTCATGCTAATCTACACATTGGGTGTATCTGCTGCTAAATAAGATAATGGAGAGAGGGGCTGTCCCACTCTGGAAGTGTGTGTGTGTGTGTGTGTGTGTGTGTGTGTGTGTGTGTGTGTGTGTGTGTGTGTGAGTGTGTGCGTGCGTGCGTGCGTGCGTGCGTGTGTGCGTGCGTGCGTGCGTGTGTGTGTGTGTGTGTGTGTGTGTGTGTGTGTGTGTCTGCTTTCACACAACGTAGCCTAATTCTTGAGGTTAGATTGAGTGGTGGTAATCCTTGAAGGTTTTAAAACACATATCACACAGTGAATGATTAGAAGACACATAATCATTCTCACATGCATATTCAATGTTATTAAATAAATGACTCAGTAGGGCGATGAGGTGTTCTTAACATGCCAAGAATTGCCTATACAGTATGTGAATTCTGCTCTCTGACTTCTAATATCGATCATTTAATTATGTTCAAAATGTCAATAAAGATACCATGCTTTAATGAAGACAATTCATCTCTAAATTAGAGAGATGCTCAGTAAACGGGGGAAATAGAACATCACATGGTCAGGTCGGATGAAATAACGGTGCTGTCATGTTTATTTTTGGACCTTGGGAAAGAGCCAATAGTGGGCACTGGGGTTTAAGTATTACCGAGACAGATGCTCCACAGCTCAGCTGTGTATGTCCCTGCAGCTGCAGCAAGCTCAGTGGGGAGGGAACTATGCTTATTTATTTGACGCTGGGTGGGATTTCAAAAGGTATATTTGAGTGGGAATAAAAGGGTCTTACTTCTTTTTCATCAGTGACATCCACATTGACTAATATATAGCCTTTTGGTGTATGGTTAATAAGATGACTATAGTGCAAGGTTGATCTTACTAACTCAAATATAAAAATGACACAAACACAGTTTAGTTTCCAGTCAAAATATCACCCTTTGACATTCTGCAGATAGATAGCCTCACCGAGTTTATTGCAGTGCAGAACTCACGCTGGCACTAGGCCCACCTGAACAAAGCGTTCTTTGACCACACATTCCAAACACGTGATGCATGATAGCGCACCTGATGGCAGTGGGGTCAGTCAGGTAAATATTACAGCCCAGCATTGACCCGATAGCTGCCTGCACAATGATGCCATGATGCTGCTGACATGCAATATAGGATAGCCTACACTACAGCATATTTTCTTAGAAGTAAGAGCGTATTAGTGTTTCATGCCAGTTAATCCTCTGTCACTTCTTTGGACACCGTAACTCAGGGGCATCCCCACACTTCGCTCTCTGCGCTCTCAGACGTGCGTCGTCATTGCAATGCAGCAGCGTCACTGGAAACCTCAGATCAATGCGTAACTTCTGATAGGAAACACCAGAATTAATACAGGACGAATACAGGACTAAAACCCTCAACGATCTCAGGTAAAAATGTAACCGTGTTTTCTTGTGAGATGGAAGGTTGGCTACTGAATACAATGGTCATATTCTTTTTCTCTCTTTTTTTTGCAGTTCGTTCGAAATTCACATGCGCTTCTTTCCCTGTCTGGTTCTTATTATGCCACACAGGGCAGCGATAATGCAACATTTATTTGTTACTTTTAAAAGTAACGACAGATAAAAAAATAAAATAAAATAGCCTATCTATAGTCCATTAGTAGGCTACAGGTGTATTGGTTTAATGTGACACAGAGTCTATAAAAAATTGCGCGTTTTTTCTACTCAGATTTGACCCCCCCAAAAAACGTATTTTGGGCTGTATAGCCTATGTATTTATTCCATACGGTAGAAAGTCTAGACAATGTGCTATTCGACTGTGTTTTATGTGTTTTTCAGGTCACATTTCTATTTTGCATATACTTGTGTTAATGACTAGACAGACACATTGTGCATGTCTGTATTGAACCGTGTACACTTGTAGCCTTCAAGTCTGAATTGAAGAGTGATGTTTAACAGGTGTTTTTGAGACTATATACAGTAGTAGCCTGTGTGGGCACTGTCTTCCATGATAGGGCACTTGCTTCTCCTAATACCTTTTGGAAATCTACTGTACATTTGGTGAATTATACTTTTTAGCTGAATCATATTTTCGTCTGTGTGAGTGTATGAGGAAGAGAGAGAATGTGTGTGTGTGTATGTGTGTGCGTGTGCGTGCGTGCGTTATTATGTGCATATTTTCATGTACCTCTATGTGCCATGTCTCATTAAATCAATGTGATTATGTTTTCAGAGATTACTGTGCCTACGCTCACCGTGTTAAGTTTTATTGTACCTTTTAAAATAAGCGGTGCCTATCTTCCACTGTATTCCAGCGATTAGGCCTAGTCTAGGCTTATGGATAACTGGGTTCAGAAATAACTTCTAAGAGAACCGACAATGACCTATAAAACAGTAAGGCAATGTAAAGCAAGACAGTCCATTTTCTAGCCTGATGTATCACAGAACTTGATATTCACTCTTTATTGACCTGACTCTCTCTCTCTCTTCTCTCCCTCTCTCTCTTCTCTTAATTCGGTCCCTCTGCCTCATTCTGTCTGGGATGTGCTTCTGTATCCTGGGGTGCTGTCCTTCTGTGCGGATATGTGGTGAGTAAGTATGCAATGCTATTGCAATGCTGGTCGTGCTGTGCAGTGTTTCTTACTTTCTATTCTAATATTTACAATATTTGGAGCTGAAAGTTTTGGTTCTGGACAGGTGGGAACATGGGTCTTGATTTGGGAGGCCTGTTTTGAGAATGCAGTCATCTTGATATTTACAGCGTGAACGATGAGCTCTAAAATTCCAAGCTTTTATTGAATTAATCCGACTGTTTTTGTCAGTCCCCTGACAAAGCTTCTATATCTGATCGTTCTGTTCTCTCCGCGTCCCCAGCCCCGTCCCCCCCCCCGCCTGGCCTCACACACTCTGTTCTGGAATGCTTTCAGGTTCCGTCTATATCTTGTGCATGCACACACTGATAGGAGGACTGCCCAGTTCTCCTTGTATTACAAACTGTCAACCACCGAAAACATTATTCTTCAACTTCACAATTCCAATCAGGTGCCCTTAACAGAAGACAGCGTCACATTGAGCCAGATGCTAGTCGTGTACTGTACTGTTGACTGAGAGTAGGCCTACATGGGAAAGACCAAAGGAACTCAAGGGGATAACACACATGGTCTAAAGGGAGCATATGGCTTCTGGCATGCCCGCCCTTTGAAGCTGGCGTGCCGCGTTACCCATGACGAAGTGTTGGGAGGGGTGGCATCAGGTCTGTCTGAGGCCCTCTGGACAAACAGGCGCCTTTATCTCTAACAAACACTCGCTGTCCCAGCATGCACTACTGTACCGTAGCAGAGAAGGACAGGTTAGGCTCCTCTTTGGGTTCCTACTCTAACAAGTAGAGCTATTCAACTCCAGTGAGTCAGGACGTTCATATTTCATCCAAATAACTTGTTATGTGTGCCACAGATCAGTGTTATCTCAGTAAATTCCTGCATTTAAACCCACAAGATGAAAGTGTATGTGAGAAGTAGCTGCCACAAGAGTATTAATATAAGCTTATATTCATTCAATGAAGGAAAATGAACTGTAGTGCCAGATTCAGCCACCTGGTGGAAGCACAAACTTAAAGTTGTCAGATGCAGCTCATAGAGCCACAGATACAGGATTAACAGTACAAGTAAACAAAGCTCATTGCACATGTATGACATATATTTGAAGTCAAACAAGCTTTTTCAATATAGACAGAGCAGTGCTATGATAAAGGTCCCTGTCTTTGGCTATTGAATCTTATGAGAACATTATCACCTCAGGTGATAGTTTGAGACACCTTCACGTGGTAGAATTGCTCATTGGCTTGCTTATTTGTAAAACAGATATAATACTCTGAAAGGTATCCTGGTGTTTTGCAACCAGAGTCTCTCATGGGCGAGAGGATCTAAACCTGGCAGAAGAGGGGGAGCTACTGCTATCTGTTGTTGGGAGAATGGCAGAAACAAGGAACATTCCTGCATCATAAATACTTTATACCATAATGGTGCTTTATCAATATTAATGCACCGTTATGCCATGAGTGCTTTTTAGAGCTCTCTTAATGCTTTTCTCAAGCTCAAATAAAGTCCTCTAAACCACGCTACCATCATATTTGGCCAGTAGCATTATTTTATTAATGCTAGATGTTCTTAGCTGTACATGTTGTTATACACAAGACATAGTCTGCTATGCAGAACAAGGCATGAGCTGTCTACCCAGATGCAGAACCAAACAGATGAGGTAGAAAAAGGCAAAGGGAGAGGACTCAGGTGGGAGGGGGGTGGCTGTTATGTCATGAGTGATGGAGTCAGAGAGGAATAAAGATGAGATAAATAAACACTCCCATGTGCTCAACAAGAGTGCAGTGCGAGAGAGAGAGAGAGAGAGAGAGAGAGAGAGAGAGAGAGAGAGAGAGAGAGAGAGAGAGAGAGAGTAATTTTCAGTGTCTTTTGGTCTGTGGTTACAGTCTGTCATCCTCTCAGGGGACCATGCTGTCTGTGAGTGCTGCCTTCCTTTCCTGTCTCTGTCTCTGGGGTCCAGCAGCTCGGCACCTGCTCCCTGCATTAGGGAAAGAGGAGGGGAGGGGTTCCTAGGCAACTGGAGTGTAGAGGGAGGGGTGTGTGGAGTTGATCTACCCCTCCCCTTCTCCATCAAAGGGGAGGGAAAGCAAAACACACACACACACGCACGCACGCACACACACAGACACACAGACACACAGACACACACACACACACACACACACACACACACACACACACACACACACACAGGTACACACATACACCCATCTACATCCTTTCTGCTCTTACTAGAAACCGATGCTGCCTCGTTCCAGGAGTAAGAGGTCATAGGTCTAGAAGGCACGGTCGAAAAGAACATCTTTTTTCTCATGCCCCATGCTAGTACAGGTATTCAAGGTGGGTTGATTGATTTGGTTTTAGTACAGTAACAAGTACAACAACAAAAATGCAATGTGCTCTTTGCGAATGCCCTGGTTGGGCTTGACACCCTCACTACATGAACTTGGTCAGAGACAAAGGTGATGGTGACTAACTGTGTTGTTGAAGAGAATAATGAACCCCCCTCAGCCTCCCCCCCCCCCCCCCCCCCGGCCTCCACCATGAGCCGTATGGCACTAATGGGGTCAGGCAGATGGGTGGGGACCGTGTCATTGTGTGTGTGTGTGTGTGTGTGTGTGTGTGTGTGTGTGTGTGTGTGCGTGCGACGTGCGTATGTGTGTGTTATATTAAAACGAGCAATGCAACCATTCTACTTTCAATTGGGAACCTTCTGAGGATTTGTTGGAACTCTAAACAGTTCCAGTGTGTCATTATCTCCCACAGTATAGCATCGGGAGTTAAAGGGGGTGCCTCCCTCATGCTGTGACCACAAAAGCACTGGGGTGGTGTTGCCTGGAAAGGGGTTGGAGGACTGTGTAGGGTACTGCTGGGTACGTCTCTGCCTTGGGCAGTGTGCTGTGCTAATGACAGCCAGAGTCGGCACCAGGAGGGATCGCTGGCCAGCCCTGGAGCTGGAGGATGCAGGCTGTGTAGTTTGAAGTGTAATGGATTGGCCGATTAAAAACGAGTTGTTTCATCATTATTAATTTGAGGGGAGCGGGAGGACAACGAGGGTAGATGAATTAATGGAATACTCATTAGCTTTGTCACAGTGAATTGTGCGATGTCTAAACATGATAGATGAGATAGATCTTGTGTTTGCATGATTTCCTATTTCCATTACAATAGTTAGCCTATAGTATAGTCTATATAGGTAAGCCTATTTCAATAGTTGCTTCTTGAATGCTTGCCAAGGCTGCGACACTGTCTGGAGTCTCATCCAAGGTCTAGAATGTGATGCTCACGACGAAGCGTTCAAATGTGAAGATTGTTCTTTTGATACGGAGGCTGCAAAGTTTCTCACCGCACATCCAAGATGTGCCCCCACCCAGTGGTGGACTCAGGCTGTTTGAAGGGCAGGGGCGAAAAGGAAAAAAGAGCACCTACTGCACAACATGGGACCCCATCAGTGCACATGGTCAAGTTTAGACCATTGGAAGGGCAGCCAATAGGGCACATCCTCTAATTTCGCCACTCAAAAGGGCACTTTAGTGTGACGTTTTTCAACTGTGGGGGCACATGGTCAAGTTTAGACCATTGGAGGGGCACCAATAGGGCACGTCCTCTCATTTTCACCGTTCTAAATGGCATTTTTGCCACTCAAAAGGGCACTTAAGAAAGACGTTTTTCAACCGTGGGGGCACCAGGAGGGGCGGTCGCCCACGAGTCCGCCAGTGCCCCCACCTCTCCGATTGGTGCATGAGGTCAACACAGTCCACCCCTTCAGAAGGAGACTCCGCCCCTTTACTAGCGTCGATAAGCATCTCCAAAGCACAACAAAGCATGTGTCGTTCTGCAACATTGGAACTTCACTGAGTGTGCGGAATACTGGGGGTTTGTTGAAATTCAGGATTTAATAATTCTCCATTGATGATAGTCGTTTTTTAGGTAAGCGCAACTTCTAAGTTAATTTCTTGCATTGCATTTGCCAGTCCGGTACTTAGTTTATGTTAAGCCTATTTGTTTAGTAGGCGACATTCGGCGCCATTTTCATACACGGATGATTTAAATGCCACGGGATAGCGTGATCATATCAACCCGTCAATAAATCAATAGAAATCCGTGGTTGATGTTCTTTCAGCATTTTAGAGATTAAAGTCTACCCTATTAAAGTTTCCCTTGTTTTGCCTTTTGCCGGTTGAAATTATATCTTAAATATTGGTTGATGCATTTGATTAATCTTCACAGTTTCAGCTTAATGTATCAAACCTATACTGAAGGCAACACCTATTTCAACACGTATTAACATTTCGTCAGTCAAAAGCGGTGCATAAGTTGTCGATACAACTGAGAATTTAAAAAAAAGAAAAAAAAGAATGGCCACGCGAGGGCATCGGCTGAGTGTGGAATCTATGTTTGTTGAATAGTGTGGAATCTGTGTTAGTTGAATGGTGTGGATCTATGTTTGTTGAATAGTGTGGATCTATGTTTGTTGAATAGTGTGGAATCTATGTTTGTTGAATGGTGTGGATCTATGTTTGTTGAATAGTGTGGATCTATGTTTGTTGAATAGTGTGGAATCTATGTTTGTTGAATAGTGTGGAATCTATGTTTGTTGAATGGTGTGGATCTATGTTTGTTGAATAGTGTGGATCTATGTTTGTTGAATGGTGTGGATCTATGTTTGTTGAATGGTGTGGATCTATGTTTGTTGAATGGTGTGGATCTATGTTTGTTGAATGGTGTGGAATCTGTGTTTGTTGAATAGTGTGGAATCTATGTTTGTTGAATGGTGTGGATCTATGTTTGTTGAATAGTGTGGATCTATGTTTGTTGAATGGTGTGGATCTATGTTTGTTGAATGGTGTGGATCTATGTTTGTTGAATGGTGTGGATCTATGTTTGTTGAATGGTGTGGAATCTGTGTGTGTGGAATCTATGTTTGTTGCAGGAAAGAGGAATTGCTAATGTCTCAGCAGATTCTTACTATGAAATAACTCTAATGGAGTGTAGCGTTGCAATCATTGGAATATTAGTCTCGTCTCATGTCATGTTGTTTTCCCACATGGTTATTTCTTGAGAAAGATGGAGTTATAATAATAATAATAATGTTTTATTTGCCATGCTTGTAAACTTGTAAATCAATTGTTGGAATTTGGTATTTTTTGCTCTAGGCACATGTGGTGTGTGGTCTTTCTCTGTGGTCATTCATCAGATTGATCATGACTACATTGTCTAGACATGAAGTCTTGTGTGTATGCTGGTTGTTGTTGAAATGAAGAGAGGACATGGTGATGAACCACAGTATTATTGTCTTCTCCTCAATGTATTGGCATGGCTTCTTCTGGTGTTTAAAAATCTTGCTGGCTTTTCCTTCGGTTGAATTGCTGATGTCTTCCAGACTGTTTTAAAACAACAAACCTTGTCCCCCTTTGAACGGCTAGAAAACACCTACTTCCAAGGGCTTGGCTCAGTTATTTTTTTCATCACAGCCATT
>NC_137680.1:21804249-21907075 GCF_963989245.1 Nansenia antarctica
TGAGACATATACGTCCCCTCTACCCCCCCGTACTGTTTCTCTACTGTTAATATAAAATAAAAAGTTATTCTAGCATTACGACTGTCAATGGCCCCTGGCCCGAGAATAGATTACCGTTTCCTGCTATGATGGATAGATGATTCACTTCCTTAGTGAATTTGTTGGTGTATTTGTTGGAAGTCGCTTTGGATAAAGGCGTCTGCTAAATGCCAAAAATGTAAAAAAAGAAATTCAAAACAATTAGGCCTATGTGATGTTGTAGGATATCTTTGGGCAGAACTGTTTGAGAGTGAGGTCACTAAGGTCCTCTGAGAGCGTTCTGCTCGTGTTAATCCTCTTTTGGGAGTTATGTCCATTAGTATAGTTCCAGTTGTGTTGTGTGTTCAACGTGAAGGGCAAAACACTCTCCTCATATGTGGGAGATCATCTGATGATGATTTTCAAGTTTGAATGATGTGGTAGGCTGTACAGTGTATTATATAGCCACTGACTATCCAGATGGTTGCTAGCACAATTTGTTGGTTTTCATTGACTGATAATAGGCTATCCCATTACAAAAATCGATCATCTCCAATATTACAAGACAGAATGATATCATCAGTTCTCCCTTAATGTACAGATACCTCATGCAATCAACCAAGTTCTGTTGGAAATGGTCTAGGCCTAACTCAAGTGTACTACTCCCAGGGCATCTGCAGTCAATCAATTGGACCACTCCAATCTCACCCCTCAACGGTTCAAGTTACAACATCAGGGCTGTGTGTATTGATTAGTTTGAAACTGAGAGCTGGAGGTAAGCTACGTTTACCCGGAAGAGGACCAGAATATGCACATGTTGTGCCGTTCATCCTATTTTAGAACGATGCTACAACACACAGAATGCAGGGCAAATCCCCTTACACACACTTTTAAATGGATTACTGGAGAGATGTTTGGTCAGGACTTGTGTGAATGTAGATAGGCTTTGAGACTAGGGCTGTACAGATAGTGAGTGTGAGTGACATGCAGCCATGTAAATCAGTGTCATAGCAGCAGCTCGCTTCAAGCAATTGGCTCCCTTTTTTCTTAATCAATGGGAATGGTAATAGGAATTCACACATTTGAATTTAAAGGCCATCATTTCATTGTTAATTTGCAAATTACTCCTATTACTCCCCCACTCAATGTTTTGAAAATCTCTGACCACCAAGATAGAGGTGGAAAAATAAAGTGAAAACATTTAGATTAATCAGCTAGGGATAAATTAATCAAGTGTGAGGAAAGAAGGTACTGTTTGCTGTTTGGTGTGTGTGTGTGTGTGTGTGTGTGTGTGTGTGTGAGGCCATCTCCATGGCCTTCTTTTGACTTTGAGCAAGGTAGGCGGGGCTTAGAATAAACCATGAATCAGCAGAGTTGACCACATCTCTGAGAGTGAGAGAGAGAGAGAGAGAGAGAGAGAGAGAGAGAGAGAGAGAGAGAGAGAGAGAGAGAGAGTAAATAATCCCATCCGGGGCGTGATTAACGCTAAACTCCCTCTAAATCCATAAGCTCGCTTTCAGCACCCAGGATGTGTTTTTTATTTCTCAGTTTCCTACAGGGTAAATATGTTCTATTGTTCTAAACCAGGGGTTCTAAAACTTATTACTCAAAGGTCCGCATCTGATTTTTATTCAAGGTCAGAGATCTGGAACGATTGGTGATAACAAAATAACATTTAATCAGCTCACTTATAACTTAAGCAACATACACTCAAGTTCAAGACAGTCACGATAGTAAAAATACATTCAAGCCTAGTGGGAGTATTTGGGGTAATTTGGATATTTAATATGTAGTAAAACAATAAATCAAAACACAAATTTAATGTTACAAGAAAACTTTAGCAAAAAAAGCTTGCCGTTATAAATTATGCAAATCAAACTCGGCAGCAACAACACACAACGCGTTCTCCAGCCGTTAATGTCGCTATGACAACGATAGGGAAATAAGCCACATTAAAACCACATTCATCTGGGAACAGGATCACTGTGAGTGATCTCCAGCTACACTGTATATTCAACATCACTAACAATTTTCTTTTGAAAATGTATTTTCAAAATAGAAACCGTTACACTTCATAACCCTTGTATTCATAAAACGAGGTAGGGGCTGGGTCCGTATCCACTTGCCGTTCAATCTGGACTTTGAGAAGCCCTGTTCTAAACCCTCCACGCCACATGGGAGGTGATGGTTTTGGGTGGTAGGGATGACAATGGCTAATCACATTTGCTCAAACCACATGAATGAGCATTCCCTTCCTCTTTCAACGAGACTCTAACCTACCTGGCACAATGAGGGGGATGGTTCCATCCCGACAGTGTGAGCATGGCGGTGACAGTGAGTGTGTGAGAACACAAATAGAGCAGGCCTGTAAGGATGGGTGACTATGAGCGACCCATGAGTCGACAGCATCTTGTGCACATGCAGCTATTTATACCACCTCCTCCGCAAGCTCTTCTCCTCTCCGCCATCACACAGCACATGTGCTGGCACGCTCACAGCGTCATTAGCATGCTATGGGAAACACTGGCCTAGCTTGAGGACAAGCCCGCAAACTTTATTTCCGTTTGTCCTTGACCTGCCCGCGGCCTCACGAGTCGGATGAATCAGATTAATCTATCTACCCGAACAGGAAGTTCCTCGTAGTGCTGGTCCGACGTCATCTCGGTCCTCTGCGGCTCAGTCGATAGAGCATGGCGCTGACACCGCTTAAGTTGTGGGTTCGATTCCAGCTGGGACCGTATATACTGAAAAACGTACGGGCTCGCTGCGATGTAAACAGCATTTATTATCTCATTATATTGTAACAATCCTGTATGAGGCCCCGTTAACAGCTCCTCCAAGGGAGTTAACTCTCTTGGTGTAATGGTTAGCGCGGCCGTCGGTTATGTGGGAGGTCGGGGTTCGACTCCCGCATGGGGCGAGTTACACTAGTAACACTACCAGTTCCCGTTCGCTACACTGGTGTCAGAAAGTTGGGATGGAAGGAAGGCCATCGGAGAGCGTGTCCACGTGAGGGACTTGACATAGTGAAGCGTGAGGGCACGCTTTCCCGAACGGTGAGGATAGTGTAACGATCCTGTATGAGGCCCCGTTAACAGCTCCTCCAAGGGAGTTAACTCTCTTGGTCTAATGGTTAGCGCGGCTGTCGGTTATGTGGGAGGTCGGGGTTCGACTCCCGCATGGGGCGAGTTACACTACCAGTTCCCGTTCGCTACAATATATACTATCTGATTCCCTCACATTCTTGAGTCGTTGCGTCTGCCCTGCACCGTATCCAACACGAGTCCGGTATTAAGACGACATGGCCATTATCAGGTGCATCTTCATGTGCATTTTGGAAAAAATTTCTAGATTTTTTAATATTTTTATAAACAGCAAGTCTATTATTAAGACTATTGATTGAAGATGATGGATAGTAAAGTACCTGGTACAATGGCCTGTGTGAAAACGGCACTGATTTGATCAGGAACAGCTCATGTGGGAGGAGGCCTGTCACTTCTGCCTGGTGTCTTTATCAGTGGTTAGGGGTTAGCTCTGCTCAGCGGCCCGCAGCGGCGACGGGAGATTTAGTAGAGTACAAAATGGAGGAGGCAGCAGACACGGGCTCAGCTGGTCCATTAGCCCGCACGTCTGTTTCCTGACAATCAGAATTGAGATGACGGTGCATGAAATGACCCAAAGGAGCTTGTGAGCACTGAGGCGTTGTATGTGTGTGTGTGTGTGTATGTGTGTGTGTGTGTGTGTGTGTGTGAGAGAGAGGGGGGGGGACAGTTTGTGTGTGTGGTGACCTAGGGAACAGGCCTATGAGGAGGGGGGGTGGAGGGAGAGAGGGCAAGCAGGATTAGTAATAGTGTGTGGCACAGTTATTGGTCACTGGACACAAACAATGGGAGGTCTAAAGAGGATTTAGTGTCCGTGGGTGACCCCCCCCCCCCCCCCCCCCTTCCCCTGCTGTCCCTAGTGCCCTAGAGGGAAGTGGATGGAGGAGCCCTGCGCAGCTGGAAGATCTGCCTGCCTGCCACCCTGTCTAGTGTCTACGTCCGCCCCCCACCCCCACCCCCACCCCGTACGCTGAGCTAGACATAAACACCACATATGGAAGAGACCTATAGAAATACCAGCACCAGACTAGACACTTAACCACAGGCAGTAGGGGTGCAACGGTTCAGTTGGCCCACGGTTCGGTACGGTTCGGTATTTTGGGTCACGGTTTTCGGTACGGTTCGGTTCAGAAACAAATGCTACTATTTATTTACAAACTGTTACTTTACTTTATTTTGCTTATACATAATATGGAACTTTAACATACACATGTATATGTTATGTATATAATGTATATATCATTGTATATAAACAAAAAACACTTTCAAATGTCCAAAAATAAATAAACACTTTCGAAAGTAAAAGTGCACTTTAGCCTTGACAGCTGGTAGCCCGTATACAAACAGGAGGAAAACAAATTCACACTACAAAAGTAACACTTTCCACATAGCGTTCCAACATGTCATGTGTTGTATTCCAACGAGTTGCGACATCGTGGATTAATTTGTGTTTTGGTAAGTCTAACATATCTTGTTTAATTGTCAGAATATGGTGGGCTGTGGTGCTTTTGTGGAAGAAAGTGACTGCATGTCTGATCTTACCCAGGAGGCGGGACACCGGGGTTATTGCCACTGCCTTCTTGGCGGCGAGATTTACGACGTGCGCAAAGCAGCCGATCTGTGGCCCCAGTCCACCAGCTTCATGGATCGCATTTACGATATTTGCTGCGTTGTCTGTTGTTACGGGAATTGTTATGTTTGGCCTCTCCAACTTCCACTCAGTCACTGCATTTGTTAGTTCCTCTGCCAGGTGCGCGCTGGTATGGCTTTCGTATAGTGGACGAGTTTGCAGTACTGCGCTCTTCATCTCACAATCCGGTGACATGTAGTGGACCGTGACAGTGAGGTAACTCTCCGTTGCCCGGGAGGTACAACCCTCCGTAGTCAGTGCAAAGCTCTGTGTTTTTGCCAAATCGTCTTCAATGCCTCTGCGCGTTGTTTGGTAAATACCGGGGATTATTTTGGTGCTGAATGATGTACGGGAGGGGACACTGTAACGGGGCTCGAGAGTTTTTATCAGATTTCGAAAACCCAAATCTCCAACCACCGAAAAGGGCTGCAAATCCTTTGCAATGAACATCCCCACTGCATTGGTTATTTTTTTGTGTTTCTCTGAAGTGGTAGTGTACGTCTGTCCCAACGCATCAGAGAGAGACTGCTGTCTGCTCACTGACGCTACCTGACTGGCTTTCCTGCTCCCAGTCAGTGTTATCGTTGAGTGGTAGCGGCGAATATGCTGGTTCATGTTAGAGGTGCAACCATTTGCATATGGCACACGCTTTAAGCAGAGCTTGCAGACAGTAATATTTCTGTCCACTGTTTCCCCCCCCTTATTGTCGTATTCAACGGGAAAAGCTAAATGACCCCACACCGCAGACTTGTAGGAATCCGGGGCTTCCTCAAACTGTTGCGGCGCTCTCAGAGCTAATTTACGAACGCAGCCAAATCGCAGCATAAACCGAAAACCGCCACGGTTCACTAGTGAATTGAGCCGTGGAACGCAAACCGTACCGTCCGTAAAAAAACCGAGAACCGTTGCACCCCTAACAGGCAGACAAGATGCAAAGTGCGTCTCTCTTTACTAGGTTAGACGCAAACTAGGCTACAGGCTTAGCATAATACAGGCTATTATATGCATGGCATATGCTATGGTCAATTAGTTGGAGTGAGATGCATGCCTACAGTATATTTGGATCAATAGTGTCATTTGTGTACTTAGACACAGTAACCCCCCCCTCCTCCACCCAGATTGAATGCCTTAAAGTACTCATTAAGGCCCTTTTTGTAGACTGGTGGACCACAGAGTTGGATAGCATCACTGCACAGATACCGCCAGATTTCAATGTCAGCCCTTTACACCGCCCTCTTTCCCTATAAACTGCAGCGGGTTCCCTTCATTATCGGTTGTCTTTTCATTCCGTTCCGAGAAAATTCCTGAGAATGTCTAAACCAATTTTGTGCTGCCTGTTTACCTCGGGCCTACGGGTGGAGCGAACATGGGACTGGGCAGGCGGATGAAAAGGTTCTGGTTGGTGAAAAGAATGCTACTGGGCGACGTGCTAATGGCCTGCAACAAAGCAGAATGCGCCCCATTGTCTTTATGTTTTTAATGAGCCTCTGATAGGCCATGTTGTGAGTGGTTCCCTCAGAGGACTGTCCAGACACACACAAGAGGAGCCATTGTGTGTGGACTGGGATCCGCTCTCTTAACTCTCCGTCTCCGTGTCTCTGACCTGGGCGACACCAAGCCTGATTCCTCTGAATCTGTGATGCTTTGATAACGTTTGCACCTCGCGGCTACACGACTCAGGCGATTTTGAGAACTGACTCTGCAAGCTTTTGAAGACACTGCAAGCAGTGCGGAGGGAGTTGCGGCGGGGCCCCGGAGCTTGGGAGGCCCCACTAGATTAAAAAAAAGCTCACTACATTTAAAAATAATAATAATATTTTTTTTTCTTCTTCGATTTCCAAAGTCATAACGGGAACAGGACGCAGAGGGCGGGCCCCCTTCCCTTCTATGTTGCTACACACTACCACACACTCCAAACTGCACACTACCACACACTACAAATTGCACACTACACACTACCACACATGTCCCCAAAAAAAACTGTCTGGGTTATCAATTCTTAGTATTGAGAGCCGACACCTGCGCAGTCTAGATTTAAAGAGTGTTATACAATAGTTAGTTCCGACCAAGTCATGATTGGATTTGATTGGACAAGAGGCATTCCATGAGTGCTGATATACAGTATAACAGCACTGGGACTTTTAACTATATGTATCACTCCGCTGCACAGATGTTCTACTAAATGACCGTTAATTAGACTACCGTATTTTCCGGACTATAAGTCGCGGTTTTTTTCATACTTTGGCTGGTCCTGCGACTTATAGTCAGGTGCGACTTATATATCAATAATTCATAATCTCTGACTGACATGAACTGACATACGGTAATCTCTGACTGACATGAACCAAGGAGTAACTTCCGCTAGCGCCTCATACACGATAGAATAGCCATTATACTTGACAATGTGGACATTAAACACGACAATGTGGACATTAAACATGATGTTATGGACCTTATACACAATGTTATGGACGTTATAAACGATATTAAAGTCATTTATTCCTTCCAGAGACTGTTCTATGTTGCTAAGTTACCCCCGCGAGGCTATTTTGCTACTTCCGCTAGCGCCACATACGCGATAGAATAGCCATTATACTCGACAATGTGGACATTAAACACGACAATGTGGACATTAAACATGATGTTATGGACCTTATACACAATGTTATGGACGTTATAAACGATATTAAAGTAATTTATTCCTTCCAGAGACTGTTCTATGTTGCTAAGTTACCCCCGCGAGGCTATTTTGCTACTTCCGCTAGCGCCACATACGCGATAGAATAGCCATTATACTCGACAATGTGGACATTAAACACGACAATGTGGACATTAAACATGATATTATGGACCTTATACACGATATTATGAACGTTATACACGATATTAAAGTCATGTATTACCTTTCAGAGGCTGTTCAATGTTGCATTGTTTAAGTAGGCCGCCCTTCATCCTAACTACTTCCGTTTTTCACCAAGCTATCTTTGTCATGGCCTTATACACGATAAATAGTCGTTACACTCGACAATGTGGACATTAAGCACTATATTATGAACGTTATACACGCTATTATGAACGTTATACACGATATTAAAGTCATTTATTACCTTTCAGAGGCTGTTCCATCCTGTTTGCGTGCTCCCGCGACGCCATTTTGCTAACCTTCGTTAGCA
Organism: Nansenia antarctica; assembly: GCF_963989245.1. Lineage (NCBI taxonomy): Eukaryota > Metazoa > Chordata > Actinopteri > Argentiniformes > Microstomatidae > Nansenia > Nansenia antarctica. Next base: position 21,812,172 of record NC_137680.1, read on the forward strand.
ACGCGCTAGCTAGCCCTGGCTTTACACTCGATAATTTAAGTATTTCTAACCTTTCAGAAGAAGTTTTAACGTGAATTATGTCCTTCCTGGGCTTACAAATCCTCTCATGTCTCTTCACAGTGCCAGACTAGAGTCAAGCTCAACAGGGTCTTCTTTCCCCGCTGATTCCGCCAAGCCCGTTCCCTTGAACCATGCGACTTATAGTCCAGTGCGACTTATATGTGGGTTTTTCCTCTTCATGACCCATTTTTGGCCTGCTGCGACTTATACTCGGGTGCGACTTATAGTCCGGAAAATACGGTACATGTTTGTGTTCAGGTTACTAGGCAATAGGGGTGGGACGATTAGAAAATGTCATGTCACGATTATCGTGGGCAAAATAATCGCGATCCACGATATTATCGCGAGAACGTAAAAAAAAAAAAAAAAAAAAAAACTTTTTTTTAGAATGTCAATAAAACACACTGTAATCACTTTAACTTAGATTTTGTTGTATTTTTATTGAATCATGTTAATAACATTAACATCATTTTAAAAACATCTTGACAAAAATAAAAATCTTTAATAAAATCTTAAATAAGGTAATGATAAATTATAAGGTATCACTGCATAAATAAAGGAAAAAAATACTGTCAAACAAAACTTGAACACTGACACTTTTCTGTCATCAAACTGAGTGCTAGCCTTGTGGCTTAGAGACTTGAAAGCTTCAAGATAGGTTAAAGTGCAAATGTGAGAAATCTCTATTACTATTTATTTATAACATACGATTATGACATCCTCCCTCTCGCCAGTTTGGGGCAACATAGACTTCTCCCCTGGTGCCACGGATAGGGGTTTCAAGCGGTGGGACAGCAAAGGGATGGTTATATGATACGGAAATACTACTTTCATTTGACCAATTATGTAAGAAATATGACTTACCACGAAATTAGTTTTTCAGATACCTTCAGATACGAAGTTTTTTAAATAGCCAAAAAGACACTGGCCTCTGTCACCAACCCTCTCCGCTGGAGGAGATAGTCTCTGCTGGAAAGACGAGAGGCATTCTGGGGCTTGGGTATAGAGCACTTTCGAAATATGATAAAGGCAAACCTGCATTTACGCCCAAAGACTGGAATAATGACCTGAACATTAATACTGATGAAGCAACTTGGTCACTAATATGGCAATCGGCAAACGACATCTCAATCTGTAATAGGACGAAGGAAACGCAATTTAGACTACTACAACGTTTGCAGATTACTCCCCAACTTAGACATAAAATGGATCATAACAAATCGGAAATGTGTACAAAGTGTATTACCGAGGTTGGGAGCTTTGTTCATTGTGTTTGGACTTGTAGATATATAGATGATTACTGGAAAGGTATAGTGGATAAAATTCATCTAATTCTAGATGTTACATTGGATAAGGACCCCATGTGTCTATTGTTTGGGTTCCCAGACAAACAACTTAAAAGTATGCATTCCAAAAGACTTCTGTGTATCCTCACTTTTTGTGCAAGGAAAAATATATTGCTGAAATGGATAGACTGCAAACCGCCTACAATAGCTGGATGGCACAAGGTAATTTTTGATATGATTCCTATGGAATATCTGACATATAGGTCTAAGTGTAAGATAAAGACATTCTATAAGATTTGGTCTCCGTTCTTAGATTATATTGGTACCAGCCTGGCTGCCATTGTAATGAACGGTTTGGTGGATTACACTCAAGAAAGTACACAAGACTAATGTGTAACAGATCTACAATGTATGGGTCACAATATTATTTACTGTGCTGGTGTTGTGCTGCCGCTGTGTTTAGGACTGTAAGACATGGATGCTGTCTCCGATGGGGGTGATCCCCCCATATATTATGGCATTTGTTGTGTCAGTTTCTTTTCTGTTTATTTCTGATATGTGACATGGCCTCCTCCCCCCCCCTGTTTTTTTGTTTTTGTTTTGTTTTTAAACATTTTCTGTTTATGGACAATGTACTGCATAACAAAGTGCAAAACTAGTTTTCTACTATTAATGGGACAATAACCTCCCCCACGGATACTAGTTGTTGTTGTTATGTCCTGTTGTGTACATGTCTCTGTGAAACACTGTGAAATATTAACCCCCCCCCAAAAAAACACACATAGGTCACATACATTAATACATACAATAAAAACAGACAGACAAAGCAGTGTTTATAAAATGTAGTGCCTATTTAAAAAGTCCAGTCATTTAAAAATAATAATTTAAAATAATAAAAAAAAAAAAAAAAAAAAAAAACGATTATGACGATTATTCAACTAATTAAAATTCTCCACGATAAAGTTATCGCGGGTGTTTTTATCGCGATTAACGATAAACACGATAATCGTCCCATCCCTACTAGGCAACAGTCCATTTGAAGTTCAGTTGCAGAACTATTTTTTGTTTATTTTTATGATTAAATAAACAAACAAATCATAATCTGTTGTCGCTTATTACTGTTAACTAATAAATCGCGCTGTAGAACTGTTGTATAAAAGCAATATCACACTCGAGGTTGTGCTGTTATACTGAATATCAGCACAGCTGTGATCGTCTTCGGTACTTGGCCTGCGGCCTCGTACCTACGACCCAATCACAGCCATGCTGATATTCAGTATAACACACTCCCTCTCGTGTGATATTGCTTAATTATACTGGACTTTGCGCAGAAGAATGCCCGGAGACGTGCTCGTTTAAAATAATAGGCCTATAGCCTACAGGCTACACCACATGTACAGAGCAGCTCCTGACAGCAGCCTCTATCCTACAGGATATGTTTTTTTGTTTGTTTTATTTTTGTAGGCTACATTTCTTTTATACAGAACTGCATGTTGTGTGAACCATTCCATTGTGTGAACTCGATAGTGGATATAACGGGGGGGCCCGTAAAAATTGTGCAACGCCAGTGACTGCAAGGGAGTTTCCGTATTCCTTGGATTCCGCCGCCGTGTGGTCTGCGATACGGGAGTGTGTTGATAACGACGACGTAGACACCCACAAATATTCTGTCATCACTTCCATAACACTAACACTCTTAAGGCGTTTATTATTATCTCCTACCTCTTGTTATATTGTATCGTGGTATATTTACTACTGTTCAGCACTTGGAGTTAGATTGAATGCATGACTTAGCCTAAATAAAGTTTGATTGATTGATTTATATGCGCATTGCGCTGCAGATTCATTGACTGTATCATTGTTATTTTCACACAACAACAGGTTCCAGTTTTATTCTTTGAACAACAGAATAACAAACATTAACAACATCTATAAATATATATAAATACAAATATAAAACTTTATGTGCAAATAGTGGGTAGTGCAAGGACATGACATTCATTCTAACAACAAATCTATGGGCACAACAAATTGAAAGAACAACCTATAGCATCGGTAGGCTTATCAAACAATAAAAAAATAACAAAAAACAGCAGTGCCAAAAATGGGCATAAAAGCCTGTTGCGGTCTTAAGCCCAATGCACACCTTGTGCGATTTTGTCGCACGACAACATTCGATTCTCCATTCACACCACCGAAGTGAGTGGGTGTGAATGGAGAATCGAATGTTGTCGTGCGACAATATCGCATCGCAATGCACAAGGCGTGCGATGCGATATTGTCGCACGACAACATTCGATTCTCCATCTGCAATGTAGCGGTCTGCACTGTGCCATCACAGTGGTTCTGGGAATGTTTTGTTGTGCTTCATGGTTTCCTATCAATACGCGCATGCCCTGTGTGATGTAGTGACATGCTTCCAGGTCATACTGGCTCACGCTGAATCATTTCCTGGGTCTACCAGGAATTCCATGTGGCTGGAAAATCTTTGCGCGAGGAAACACTTGTGTGGCCAGAGATCAGATAGGCTCCGAAATTGCATATTGACGTTGTGTAGCCTTCTGTCTCTGTGTCTGTCTCTGTCTGTGTGTCTCTGTGGCGGTCTCTGTCTGTGTCTGTCTGTGTCTCTGTGCCTGTGTGTGTGGAGATTATGTAGTTGGTAGGTGGCTTAATCTTTAGTGGAGTATTCTAGTGTAGGACTCTAGTAGTTGCCCATGTATACTGTACAGCATTAACACATCAAATGTGATGATTTGTGAGTCGTCTATGGTCTAGACAACGCCGTACATACACGGTACATACACAGCACCAAAGAGAAGACTCCCAGAAGTCCTAACTAGAAGAGTCCACTCACTGAATGTCCATTATGTTCACTCTGTTTGGTGTGCCCCTGGCCTTGAGTGTATTGCCCATAGCTGTGCATCTTCCACTGTCACTCACTGCACATACAACACATGACCTTCCCCGATCTTTGACCCCTCTATGCTCTCCTTCCAGTGACTACCATGACGACAGAGGCCAGCGCGGTTGCCGAGGCGGACACTGAGGGCAAGCAGAGGGCCAGCGGAGCCGAGCCGGAGCCTGAGGACAAGAAGGAGCCCGCGGCAGCAACAGCGGAGGGGGAGCAGCCGAGCGGGAAGGCCCGGGAGAAGGCCTCGGAACCTGGCCCCGCCGAGAGCGCCGGCCCCTCCGTCACTGAGGAGGAACAGCAGCTGAAGCCCCGCACCAGGACCTCAGCCGGCCGTGGCCTCACTCGCCTCTTCAACTCCTTCCTCAAGCGCCGCTCACAGTGCTCAGACGGAGAGGGGGCCGAGGCAGAGAAGGCTAGAGAGGAGAAGGAGGAGACATTAGAGAAGGCAGAGGAGGACAAAGCAGAGGAGGTCAAGGCAGAGGAGGTCAAAGCAGAGGAGGTCAAGGCAAAGGAGGTCAAAGCAGAAGAGGTCAAAGCAGAGGAGGTCAAGGCAGAGCAGGTCAAAGCAGAGGAGGTCAAGGCAAAGGAGGTCAAGGCAAAGGAGGTCAAGGCAAAGGAGGTCAAGGCAAAGGAGGTCAAGGCAAAGGAGGTCAAGGCAAAGGAGGTCAAAGCAGAGGAGGTCAAGGCAGAAGAGGTCAAAGCAGAGGAGGTCAAGGCAGAGGAGGTCAAGGCAGAGGAGGTCAAGGCAGAGGTGAAAGAGGAGAAAGCTGAGGGGGAAAAGGGGGAAAAGAAAGAGGTAAATAAGAAACGGGAGGAAAAGGCAGGTAAGAAAGAGGAGCTGAGAGAAAAGACTGGGAAGGGCCAGAAAAAGAAGGCAAAGAAGAAAGAGGCAAAGAGAGAAGAGGAAAGGGCAAAGAAAAAAGCGGAAGAGAAGGGCGAGACAAAAGAGGAGAACAAAACTAATAAGAAAGAGGAGGAACAAGTGAAGAAGACAGTAGAGGAGCTGCGGGAAACTAAAGAGGAGAAGAGGAAAGAGGAGGAAAAGGGGAAGAAGAAAGAAAAGGGAAAAGCAAAGAAGACAGAGGAGGAGGAACTGAAGAAAGAAGAGGAGGAAAAAGCTAAAGAGGAGAAAGTGAAAGAGGAGGAAAGGGCAAACAAAAACGAGGAGGAAAAAGTGAGAGAGGAGGAAAAGACAAAAGAGGAGAAGGTGAAAGAAGAGGAAAAGACAAAAGAGGAGAAGGTGAAAGAAGAGGAAAAGACAAAAGAGGAGAAGGTGAAAGAAGAGGAAAAGACAAAAGAGGAGAAGGTGAAAGAGGAGGAAAAGACAAAAGAGGAGAAGGTGAAAGAGGAGGAAAAGACAAAAGAGGAGAAGGTGAAAGTAAAAGAGGAGGAAAAGACAAAAGGGGAGAAGGTGAAAGAGGAGGAAAAGACAAAAGGGGAGAAGGTGAAAGAGGAGGAAAAGACAAAAGGGGAGAAGGTGAAAGAGGAGGAAAAGACAAAAGGGGAGAAGGTGAAAGAGGAGGAAAAGACAAAAGGGGAGAAGGTGAAAGAGGAGGAAAAGACAAAAGGGGAGAAGGTGAAAGAGGAGGAAAAGACAAAAGGGGAGAAGGTGAAAGAGGAGGAAAAGACAAAAGGGGAGAAGGTGAAAGAGGAGGAACAGGCAAAGAAGAAAGAGGAGGAAAAGACAAAGAAAAAAGAGGAGGAACAGGCAAAGAAGAAAGAGGAGGAAAGGGCAAAAGAGGAGGCAAAGGCAAAGAAAAAAGAGGAGGAAAAAGAAAAAGAGGAGGCAAAGGCAAAGAAAAAAGAGGAGGAAAAAGCAAAGAAGAAAGAGGAAAAGGTGAAAAAAGAGAAGGAGGAAAAGGCGAAGGAGGAAAAGGTGAAGGAGAAGGAGGAAAAGGTGAAGAAGGAGAAGGAGGAAAAGGTGAAGAAGGAGAAGGAGGAAAAGGTGAAGAAGGAGAAGGAGGAAAAGGTGAAGGAGAAGGAGGAAAAGGTGAAAAAAGAAAAGGAGGAAAAGGCGAAAAAAGAAAAGGAGGAAAATGTGAAGAAAGAGAAGGAGGAAAAGGTGAAAAAAGAGAAGGAGGAAAAGGTGAAGGAGAAGGAGGAAAAGGTGAAAAAAGAAAAGGAGGAAAAGGTGAAAAAAGAGAAGGAGGAAAAGGTGAAGAAAGAGAAGGAGGAAAAGGTGAAAAAAGAGAAGGAGGAAAAGGTGAAGAAAGAGAAGGAGGAAAAGGTGAAGAAAGAGAAGGAACAAAAGCCGAAGAAAGAGAAGGAGGAGGCTGCCAAAGGAAAACAGTCCACAGAGGAACAGGTTAAAGCCCCCATTGCTGCCCCAGAGCTGGAGCTCAGAGCAGAGGCTGAACAGGCTCCAGACCAGCACTCCCTCAGCAGCACAGAGACTCAGGTTAGTGCATGAGAGAACATCACACACAGACTCTCGGGTTAGCGCATGGGAGTCTGACACAAGGAGAAGCTTACACACGAACTCTGGGGAGAACCGTACATACAAGGATTCAGGTGAGTGTGTGAGAGAGAGCCGGTAGTGAGCATTACACACAGGAACCTTGAATGAGTGTGTGAGAGAGAGACAGTCGTGGCATTACACACAGAAACCTTGAATAAGTGTGTGAGAGAGAGAGAGAGACGGTACAGAATATTACACAGAAACCTCAAAGAAGTGTGTGAGGGAGAGACAATAGAGAATATTCCACACAGAAACCACAGATAAGTGTGTGTGAGAGACAGGGAAAGAACATTACACATAGGAATGCTGATACAGATAAGAACTGAACATAGATCAGATTTGTAGCTTCAGATCTTAGATTTGTTTTCTCTGTATGAATTCTTTCCTTCTCTTGGCTCAGCTTCCCAACTGAAAGCTTATGAAACACAGCGCTTTATGCACCACTCACGCTCGAACGGATACATTGATTGAGTACAGTAGGAAAGAACAAAACGATATCCACCTACAAGTGCTAACATTTTAGAGTTTCTTCACCTGCTACACCTGTACTCACTTGTGTCATATCCCCCCCAACAAAATGTTGCATTGTTTTTGGAGTCACTGTATTACTAGATGTAGTCATTGACGTGCCTCTGACACGACTGCCATTCTGTCCGCCCCCCCCCCCCCCCCCAGGAGCTGAAAGAGTCGGCTGAAGTACCGAAGGACAAAGTGGAGGAGGGAGAGAAGGAGGACGACGACAAAGTAAAAGTAGAGGAAGGGGAGGAGGCAGAGGGGGACAAGCCTAAAGGAGAGGAGGAGAGTAAGGCCGCAACGGAAGCCAAACCCTCCAAGCGCCAGAGGACCATGCAGTGCAAAGTCACCCTCCTGGACGACGCTCTGTTTGAGTGTGAGCTCGATGTAAGTGACCACCCCCCCCCCCCAATTTTTTTTGTTTTGCTTACTTGCTGTGAATGCATGTCGTCACTGCTGAACCATGTTCCCTCTGTCGTGTGTAGAAACATGATAAGGGCCAGGAGCTGTTCAACAAGGTGTGTGACCACCTCAACCTACTGGAGAGAGACTACTATGGCCTGGGCATCTGGGAGACCCCCACCATGAGGGTAGGGCTGCCCGCTTTACGGGTGCTTTTTACTGTGTTCAACCAGTGTTTTTGAGTGTCTACAGTACTAAATAAGTATTTCTCCTCCTGCTGATTTTGTGAGTTGAACCCCCTTACAAAGAAATGAACAGTCTATAATTGTAATGGTAAGTTAATTTTAACAGTGAGAGACAGAATATATATTACAAATCTCATTATATGAATTTTGGAAAAATATTTGTGTTTTATTGAGTAAAATAAGTATTTCAGCCCCTACAAAGCAAGAATTCTGGCTCCCACAGACCGGTTATGTGACCATGAGGCACACAGATTAGTCCTCTCACTTTAAGAATGTACTCCTAATCTCATCTGGTTACCTGTATAAAAGACACCTGTCCACAGAATCAATCAATTAATCAGATTCCAACCTCTCCACCAAGGGCAAGACCACGGAGTTGTCTAAGGCCGTGGCAATTAAAAAAAAAATGGTTAAGCCATTAAAGCCGAGTAGGTGATTTTATATAGAAGGTGATCAAATACCAAGATATTCTACAGCTGCAGCAGAACATGCGGAACACGCATACATACAGCACTGAACATAGGTATGTGACTGACAGATACGCCCAAGACACTGACACACACACACAGAAAGATCATCAGCTCATCGAATATGAAGTACACAAGAGTAGAGTACACCTGGAACCAGGAACGCGCATACAGCACTGAACAACATCAGATCATCGTACACGCACAATACCGGCTAACGTTACTCATTAGCTGTTTACACAATTAAAGTCACAGTGTGGCAGTCAGATGGAGCATTCGGTAAACAACCAACAGCAAGGTAATGTCAGCTGAGTTAAAGAAAACCAACTCTTACCTTTGATGACATCGACATGAGCCCTGTTTTCCCGTACCTCCGCCGTTCTGTTCGTAGTGATTTTAGAGGCAATAGATTATTTTTGCCCCGTGCATATTGCCCTGTAATTAGACCATGCGACCACAGCTCTGTTGTGTCTCTTATTGTCCAAATGTTCCCTGAATTTTAGCTGCATGTTTTTCCAGCATGTAAATCCGTTGTCAATAAAAATTCGACTCCTCTTCTTTTCCCCTGCCAATACTGTGTCGTTTATGACGTTTACCAACGTTTATGCTATGAATAGTTCGAAGCTAGCGTTAGGTGCGAGACTGCTTGGTTAACCCATTTGCGGGAACATTATTTGTTTCACAAAATAGCCTGATTTAGTTGACCATCAACATCAGAGACTACATTACGAATGTTCATTTAAAATACTCTATACTGAGCACTGGTATAAGAACATGAACCAGAGAACAGCAGTAAATGCAATAACCCACAGTTGTCGCTGATGATGTTCCATTTTCGATTAGGATACGGCAGTCATGTCAAAGTCAAATACACAGGGGGCCAAAATGTAAAAAATTGTACAAGTGGAGGGCCGGGCTGGTTCAATGTTTATTAAAACTCGCAATTATTGCACATATTGAACCAATACCAATAACACAGCCTATATTGCACTTAACATTAATCATTAAATTAAATTAAGTAAAACTTAAATAAAATCAGTTGCAATGTTTTCTCAAGGCTCTTTCAGTAATAAATTGAAAACAATTTTTTCTTATTTTTACTTTTTTTCTTATTTTTTTTAAAAACAGCTAAATGTAATTTTCCTTCAAAGCTCAATGGCAAGATAGATGCAGAAATGAAACAGCATGCATTAAAAACAAATCAGTGTGCTGCTCTGATCCTTACCAATGACTGTCTTTTATAATACAATTAGAAAAGTTAGTGCAAACTTGCAAAAGTGCAAAACAGTTGCATTAATATCTTAGGCAACATTTCCCTGGGTCCATTCAACTGGAGAAAATTGTTTTAATTCCCTTCAAAGAAATATCAAGTCCAAGTCCTTTCTGCTCACTCCTCTGAGGCTGAGCCCGATACTTGGTGTCTCATCTTGAGTACAAGTTCATTAATGTTTGGGTTCAGGCTCTGAGCTGAGGAAATCCTCAGGATTGAGTTCAGGTGTTCATCAGTAAGACGACTCCTATGTGATGTTTTGTTTAGTTTCATCAACGAAAACAGTTGTTCACACAGGTATGTGCTGCCAATAGACAGCGTGCGAGCAACCTGGGTGCGCAGCTCAGGCATTGTGTCGGGGATGAAACGAGCAAACTCAGCAGCGCCACAGACTCATTTTGCCTTCAGTGTGTCATTGACTCATTACAGCTCCATTTGGAGATTTGCTGATGCAATTTCCACGTCAACTGCAAATGGATTGCTGAGCAGTTGAATCCTGCTTTTTTGGGCTTCAAAGTCGGAACATCTCCGCCTGAATTCGGCGGTTTGTCAGCAAACTGTGTACTCGGGAACACTCGGGAATTGACGGCGATGTTTCGGCCTCCACTGTCACTGTGCTGCTACTGCTCATGACTAGTACTGAAGTGAAGAGAAGACGCGGGGTCGCGCTCGCTCGCGGGCACTCGGTACGCGCCAATGCACTCGCAGTGCATCTTGGGACTTGTAGTATTATGGTGCTGCAGGCACATAATACTGCGGGCCGGTTTTAATAGTAAATACATATCATCCCGCGGGCGAGAGAGAACTCATTCACGGGCCTGATCTGGCCCGCGGGCCTTGACTTTGACACATGTGGGATACGGGATTAAAGGGACCGGCGACGGGCAAAGAGAGAGGGAGAGGAGATGGCTTTCCTGAAATCCAAATGTCCCGCTAAATTCGGACCAATCACAAAACTGTTTTGCAAGCGCGTTGCCTCGCGCACAATGACACAACACAAACCGAGACGAGGTTAATTGCAACATTGTAACATATTACACCCTAAATCGGAACGAAATGTAGGTCTGAAAGCGGCCTAAATCTAGCTTCAATCTGTATTTTTTCTGTTCTCCGGTCATAATACCTCGCCGCCTTTCTCGTTGCGCAGCCTGAATCAAAATGGACTGAATCAATTAGTGGCGGAGAAAATGTATTTGTGGCGGCCCGCCACAAATCAATGCATATAGAGGAAACACTGGACCTCTAAACATACTTCGGAAAGCAATGGCTTTATATTATAATATATATGCCTGAAGAAGGTCTATGACCGAAAGCTCGCAATAAACTATGTTTTGCTGTTATTTTGCATTCTACTGATACTCTTCAGTTCCAGCACCTCAGCAAAGTCTGATCATGGATGAGCGGTGGTATTTTCACTATTATAATATATATAAAAGGGATTATAATTTCTGTCTCTTTTGCGTCCATTGCAAGTCCCGGCTGTCTGTTTACTTTCGTTTTTCGATGTACGCATGCGGGGTCGCATGCTGGTCGTTATAAATGTTACCAGTGTAAGCACAGGTATCAGATATGGGTCATTTGAAAAAGTAGATGTAAGCAGGCGATCTCAAGGCAGCTGGGACCACAGTCACCAAGATGACCATTGGTAACACACTACGCCTTAATGGATTGAAATCCTGTAGCGCCCGCAAGGTCCCCTGCTCAAAAAGGCACATGTACAGGCCCGTCTGAAGTTTGCCAATGAGCACCTGGATGATTCAGAGGAGGCTTGGGAGAAAGTGCTGTGGTCAGATGAGACCAAAATTGAGCGCTTTGGCATCAACTCGACTCGCTGTGTTTGGAGGAGGAAAAATACTGACTTTGACCCCAAGAACACCATCCCCACCGTCAAGCATGGCGGTGGAAACCTTATGCTTTGGGGCTGTTTCTCTGCTAAGGGGACAGGACGTCTTCACTGAATCGAGGGGAGGATGAACGGGGCCATGTACTGTGAAATCTTGGGTGAGAACCTCCTTTCCTCAGCCAGGACACTGAAAATGGGTCATTCCAGCATGACAATGACCCAAAACATATGGCTAAGGCAACAAAGGAGTGGCTCAAGAGGAAGCACATTAAGGTCATGGAGTGGCCTAGTCAGTCTCCGGACCATAATCCCATAGAAGGAGCTGAAGCTTTGAGTTGCCAAGTGACAACCTCCAAACCTTAAAGATTTGGAGAGGATCTGCAAAGAGGAGTGGGCCAAAATCCCTCCTGGGATCTGCGCAAACTTGGTGACCAACTACAAGAAACGTCTGACCGCTGTGCTTGCCAACAAGGGTTTCTCCACCAAGTACTGAGTCATGTTTTGCTAGGGGGTGAAATACTTATTTTACTCAGTGAAACCCAAATAAATTTTCTAAATTCATATAATGTGATTATCTGGGATTTATTTTTGATATTCTGTCTCTCACTGTTAAAATGAACCTACCATTCAAATTATAGACGGTTCATATCTTTGTAAGGGGGTAAACTCACAAAATCAGCAGGGGGTGAAATACTTATTTCCCCCACTGTATGTTGTCTGTAACACACTTATTACATTTGGAAAAGTAGTACAAGAAGAATATTTACCACATACAGCAAAATAAATGTTTATGGTCGGTTCATTGATTAGTTCCCCCGCCTCTCCTCCACAGACTTGGTTGGACCTCAACAAAGAGATTCGAAAACAGGTTTCAGGTGAGTCCTAGGCTTCAGACGTGATACTTTAGGTTTAATTGCCGTAGGTGCCATGCCGCACAAGGAAACGAAAGCCTTCATGTGCATGGTAAGGGTTAAACCTAAGTGCCAATGAGTTTATGTTGTTGTTTTTTCCCCTCCAGGCGCTGTCTATGAGTTCACCTTCAACGTGAAGTTCTACCCTCCTGATCCAGCTCAGCTCACAGAAGACCTCACCAGGTCTGTCCCCCATGCACAGACCGATGCCTGAGTCGCAGTCTTCCTCATATTGATGCTATAAAATAAAAAAAAAGGAGAAGGCTCACTCCAGTCTCCTGGCTTTAGCTGAGCTCTGCTAACAGGTTGGAATGAAAGATTGAGTTTCAGTGGTGAATCAAGTTGCTCTTTGTCGCCCTCCCCCTCCCCCTGTCAGGTACTACCAGTGCCTCCAGCTGAGGAAGGACATCCTGAAGGGCAGTCTACCCTGCTCCTTCGTGACCCTGGCCCTACTGGGCTCCTACACGGCCCAGTCTGAGCTGGGAGAGTATGACCCGGAGGTCCACGGCACAGAGTACGTCAAGGAGCTGCGGCTGGCCCCGGGCCAGAGCAAGGAGCTGGAGGAGAAGGTGATGGAGCTGCATCGCACTTACAGGTAACGCTTTACTCCCTGATGAAGTAAGAGCTATGACAGGGTTTTACCTGTTTACCATACTTTGCGCTAACACTTGAATTCCAAAGATTTGCTTATCAAGTTACCTTGACAACAGTGGTCGTTTTCAGAACTATATTTCTGAGCACAGGGCAGAAACGACCAGAATCTTATCACAAAATAAATACTTATGGCATTGTTTCCTTTTCACAATGAGTTGTTTTTTCACCATTGTATAAAGGCAATATGGCACTTTTGAGTCCTTGCTTTTATTGTGAATAAAGTCACAGCTGACGGGTTGCGTAACAACTTCTCTAAGCAGCGATAAAGCACAGCCTCTCTTACCTTATGGCTTCCATCGAGTATGTGCACTGCACCGATGAGCATATCTTTGTTATCACACAGGGGAGGGTGAGACAAACTACAGATGACCTCCTATTGCACTACACTTGCACACTCTATTCAAACTGCATCGACCATCCTGCATCTACCATGTGCCTGTCTGTGTCTCTGTTCAGGTCTATGAGTCCAGCCCAAGCAGACATGATGTTTCTGGAGAATGCCAAGAAGCTCTCTATGTATGGAGTAGACCTGCACCAAGCCAAGGTACAGGAACTCTCTATGTATGGACTAGACCTCCACCAAGGTACAGGAACTCTCTATGTATGGAGTAGACCTGCACCAAGCCAAGGTACAGGACCTCTCTCTCTCTCACTGTGATCTCAACCTCTGCTCATTTATCCATAAATGGAGATGAACATGTTTGGTCCTGTGTAAGGATGGAAGTATTGAAGAGTTAGTCAAATAAAAGTAATTGAGTAATTGAAGTCCAAGGAAGGTTTATATTTGTATTTGTATATAACATTTGAAGAACTAAGCCTCAATACCTTTAAAAGTTCTGCAACCTTCTGAGAAATTTTCTTTATTAACCATGACTTGGATTTTCAAAACAAAATGCATGATTTGGTAAAAAAAAAGCAAGCTCAGACGAGAACACCACCAACAACACTGATTTTAATTGCAAAAATGTATGTCATTCTGTTGCCATGGAAGAAGAGATGAATCACAATTAAAGCCATGCCATGTCATGACCTTGAAAGCATAGCAGATGTTGCCTCCTTGTGGTGTATTATTGTAAATGCAGGAGGCACTTGTGATAATATAGAAGTTTTATGCAGCTGGAGATGCCCAATGCAATGAATGTATCAATTCGCAATTAATTCATTGCTCTTTTTTTTTACATGTGTGTGTGCGCCCAGGATCTGGATGGTGTGGACATCATGTTAGGTGTTTGCGCCAGTGGTCTGACGGTGTACAAGGACAAGCTGAGGATCAACCGCTTCCCCTGGCCCAAAGTCCTCAAGCTCTCCTACAAACGCAGCAGCTTCTTCATCAAGATCCGTCCCTCTGAGGTGAAATCATTGTGGCCGCATGCAATTTAGATAATACACATTTAGTTTTATTGAGGCCACTAACATTAACACGGTGATCATTTATCATTTAAAATAAAAAATGCCGGTTGAGAGAGGACGCTGGCGTTGCTTGTTCGCCGCTTCTCCGCCCGAAATCTAGGTGTAATCGCAGTATACAGAGTAGATTGTCCTACAAAGACACGTAGATTTAGATTTAGTAATCTAAAAATTGTAACCAAGGACTTTCATAAAACCTTGATACAAACTTGAGCTTTTCAAAAAATGCCGGTTGAGAGAGGACGCTGCCGTTGCTTGTTCGCCCCTTCTCTGCCCGAAATCTAGGTGTAATTGCAGTATACAGAGTAGATTGTCCTACAAAGACACTTAGATTTAGATAGAGTAATCTAAAAATGAATTAAGACCCCTATACTTTCTTTTATTTATCTTTTGTTCCTTTCTATTATTACTACTCGATCTTTTCAGTTTGTAAAGCGTCTTTGAGTGTCTAGAAAAGCGCTATATAAGTCTAATGTATTGTTATTATTATCATTCACATTTGAACTGTGCCCCCCCCCCCCCCCCCGCAGCAAGAACAGTACGAGAGCACAATTGGCTTCAAACTACCCAACTACAAAGCCTCCAAGAAGCTGTGGAAGGTGTCTGTGGAGCACCATACCTTCTTCAGGTGAGACACACACACACACACGGCACCTCGGCTTCCCCCTCCATCTGTCCCCACAACTGCCTGGCAACAAGGGCCATTCTCAGGCCCTCTTATCCCCTCAGCCCTATGATTGGCTCTTTGGCCCCTGCAGCTTAACCTCTCAGAGTAATTCCATTAGACCCAGTGGTGGTTTAACCAAACACAGAAGAAGCTCCATTCTTCTGGCCCTGAGCTCAGAGTTAAACCTCTAAATGTTTGTACTATGTGACCAGTCTGGAATAAAGGAGGGACTCTGAGTTAAGCTTGTTACAGGAGATAGATAGATAGAGAATTTGCAAGAACTGCAAAATGCGTGACATTGGAGAGGGACATGAATGAATCTTTTGCATGAGTTCGAACTTCCAAATGATACGTGACGTCAGCCGGGGGAAAGGGGGAACAAGTCGGACAACCAAGCATTTTATTCGGAAAAATGGAACTCACCGAATCCATTGCATTGTAATTATTTTGGCTCGACTAGCGAGCGTGTGATTGATTTTCAATGACGTTTCAGTATGCTCTTTTAAAGGTGATTTTGAAATAATCAAATATCACCACCCACAAATTACCTTCAATTCCAATTTATAAAAAAAAATCAGAATAGAAGTCCGAACATTTGGTCGGTTGCCGACCTGTTCCCCCTTTCACCAGCTGCCGTCACATACGTGTGCTGTGATTCTCTCCTACTGTCATGACCTGCTAAATCAAACCACTAATCACATACAGAACATTAGAGTGCTTGGTGTTAAGCATATTTGATTGACTGTGTGTAATGTTTTTTTTCAGGGTGACCACGGTGGAGCCCCCGACGTCTAGGCGGTTCCTTGCTCTGGGCTCTAAGTTCCGGTACAGCGGGCGTACGCAGGTGCAGACGCGCGAGGCCAGCTCCATGATCGACCGCCCGGCGCCCCGCTTCACACGCTCCGCCAGCAAGAGGCTGTCCCGCACCATCGACGGAGGTGTGTGTGTGTGTGTGTGTGTGCGTGTGTGTGTGTGTACACACGTGTGTGTGTGGTTCTTGTGTGTGCAATGTTGTTGCGCATTTATTTATGTGTGTGAGTGTGTAAGTGTGTGAGTGCGTGTGTTCAGCCTCTGGATCAGCTCCTTTCTAACTTTTCCCACCCTCGTAGCTGGAGATGAGGATCTCCCAGCCCTACTGCTCTCAGTCCCAAACAGGACGGAGGTTGATGATTGGTTCCTGATGCTGGAATCTGACCAACCTTGGCCCTTCCCTGAATCAGGTATCACAACGGTCCTTATCGGAGCTTTCATCTGGCTTACATTACAACACCCGTTTGTTTGGCATTGCTAACAAACTCAGCTTGATCTAACAAATGTGCTTCTGGTTGGTCCTCTCATCTGCTCATGTCCACCTTCTGGATATTGTTAGCTACATAACTTGAGCCATGATGCTGAGCTTGGCCTAGGACAGTGGCCTAAATCGGAACCACTCACACTACTGTGTATCTTACCCTGCCCGGTCCCTGGGCAGGTTCAAGATGCTTGGTCTACGCAAAGTGAATTTTCACACACGGCCACGTTGATGCTCCATTCACTCCTCAACACAGCTCATGGCTAACGACCGCTTCAGAGTTGAGGAATTAACTGGCTGTGTTTTCCCCCTGCTTGTTGAAGAGGACTTCATTCATTGGTCCGTGCTTATTCATGGACATGAGCATTTCTGGCCAGTAGACTGGCAATCTTCAGTGTTCTTACAGTTGAAGACTAGGAATGACAGTGTTTCAGTTCCTCTGCTTTGTGTGCCGTGCACAGTTTTGATTTTATTGTATATAACATAGCTGATGCTAGCAGCAATACACTAACATGTCGACTCATTCACATCATCCGGTGGCTGGCTTTGAAACATTCTGATATGAACTTAGAAAATTATTCCGTTGGGAAAATATCTGTGTAAAGACTTTGTCTCGCTCATTCAGTTCTTCTCTAAGGGCTGTGATGTTCACAGACATGTTGACATGATTGCTTTGCACTGTGCTCAGAACAGCACATTGCTCCTATATCGACTTAATTTGCTTTGCGCTACCTCCCACGCTCAACACGCTGTCTGTCGTCATGCGCTGACTTATACAGAGCGTGCAATGTGTTGTCCTCAAATGACGACATCCGAAGGGAAACCTTTCCCTGCGCTTGCTCCTCCATAAACGTCACCATTTGCGTAACAGCATGTTTTGTTCCCAGTCAGATGGGCGTCTACTCAGACTTTCACACAGACATGGCAGGGGCGGGTTTCTGACGAACACCAGCAGGGGACAGAGGAAGAGGAGTGGCATACCTTGCTGCGTCGTCACCCCTCTCTTCCTTCTGTTCCATCTCCTATGAAAGCCCCAGGTATCTGTCCCTGTAATACTGAAACATGCATGTTTTGAGATTTGGCCATTCTTTCATTTGTGCTTCAATATAAAGTGACATGTTTTCTCTGTCATGAATTGGGTCAAACATTGTTTCCATCCTATCTACTGTATTGGGGCTAGGTCTACACTGTCAAGCTGTTGAAGTTGGAGTTTGTAGGTTTGTAGGTTTTTCATGTGATCAAGCAGTGATGTTTCTGTGACATCCTCAGCCAAATACAACTATGCAAAGTGGAATATACTGGACAGGCTACTGCAGCCAAGGCAAAAACAACAAGATGATTGGTACTTTCAAATGGACCGCACTACTTCCAAATCCTCTCTTGAGCGTTCAGAGACACCTCCATGTGAGTTCTTGTACTTCACACACTACATTTGCTTTTGGGTTAGGGTTAGGGTTACATGATTGATGACAAGATGACATTTCTCTGTTTGCAATAAAGGGTAATTGAGTTGAAAGGTGTGTGTTGTTGCACAAGCCAAATAAGGACTAATCCTCATCCCTCTTATGTAACAACATATACTATCCAACTCCACGTACAATGTAATGACCTGATCACGATGCAACAACATGTTAGTACCATGTTATTACAACAGTAATTAGTGTTACTACACAGGTATGGTGGCCAACAACTATATGGCAAACATCACCCTATTTACTTTGATTGCACAATGAAGCTCCTTGAGTTCAATATGTCCTATTTTATACTGACAGTTTCTATGTGCTCCATCCCAGTCTCTCCCCCAGTTGTCCTCCTGCCCCAAGAGGTGGAAGAGCATGGTATGAGAGAGTCAAGACAGGAACAGGAAAGGGAGCTGCTCACAGAGAGGCTACAGGATGGAGTGGTGCTGGTGGAGAAGCTGAGAGAGGTCGAGGGGTTGGAGGAGAGGTTGAGGGAGGTGAAAGTTCTGGAAGAGAGACTACAGGAGGTGGATGAGTTGGAAGAAAGAATCCAGGGAGTTTTGGAGGAGGGAATGGAAAGGGGGGACAGAGTCGAGACCAGGGAGCGGCGGGAGGAAGTATCGGAGCGAGAGGTAGAACAGACGAGGGAGGTAGTACAGGAGAGGTGGCAGCAGCAGGAGGTATCGGAGGAGATAGTTGTGGATGTAGATGTGCTGGAAGAGAAGATTAAGGAGGTGTTTTTAAAGGGGTTGCTGCCAGATGAAAAGAGAGTGCAGCAGGAAGAGGTGACGGAGGAGAAAGAACAAGAGGAGATGAGGCAACAGGCGATGGTATCGGAGGAACGGTGGAGGGAGGAGGTTGATGAAACTTTGCCAGACGTCATTAGCACCACCTCTGTGTTTGAAGTCCGTAAAGTAGAGTGGAGGACAGAGAAAAGAGTGACTATAGTGGAAGAGATTAGGCAGCAGCATGAAGAGATACAGGAGGAGGTGCAACCTGAAAGGGTGTCAGAGGAGAGGCTAGAAATGAAGTCAGTTGTTTTGGAATGGCGTGAAAGTGAAGTAGTGGAGGAGAGATTTCAGCAAATGGTCGTACGAGAGGAAAGCCTCCAAGAGGAGGAGAAAATGGAACTGAAAACGCAGCAACCTCAGATCGACGACAAGGACATTTGGTTTGCGCTGCTGGACAGCTCCCCATCCGAGGCCACGTATAGGCCTCCAGGTATGTTTGTCCTCCACCCTGCCATTACCATGGAAACCATCATTAAAACGCCACCTTTTCCCCCTACCTAAACAACGGCCGTCATTTCCCTCTCTAACATACCCTCCACAGAACTAATCAGAAGCTGTGTGTATTTTTCAGTTTTAAAGAGAACTTTGTTCTTGTGTTTCATATAAAATGCTGTCTTTACTTCAGTCAGTCATTCCAATCAGTGTCTGACTGTCTGTGGTCTTTTCAATATCCTCTGTGGTGTTAGTGGACACATGTGAACGGAGGGCACAGGAGAGGGGAGGGATTGTCGATGAGGCGACACATATGCTGTCTGAAAAGACATTGGTGCTGCAACCATGGAAAGCGCAGGAAGATGATTGGTTTGTGCTATTGGACCTGCCAGACCAGGTCCCCTCAGGTATACAAACCACACCAGCTTTATGTCTGTCCACTGTTTGCTTCTTGTTCTGTGCCTGAATTGTGGCACATTTAAGGCTTTACATTGAATGGCTTTTAGTCGTCAACCTGCAGGTCTTAGGATTTCATGTTTCTAAGAGTTCTTTGTGTGTCAATATTAGCTGTGTTGGATGAGCTCATTCAAGTCCATCCAGAAGAAAACATATATGTGGTTGAAGTTACAACAGTAGAGCAGAAAGAAGCGGGAAGGAAGATTGTCGTGGAAGCGATAAAGATGGAGGAGAGACGTAAGCAAGAAATCAGTCTACCACAGCCTAGAAGACAAACAGAAGATGACTGGATTGTGCCCCTGGACGTTATTCCCAGACAACCATCAGTTATACCATCAGGTATTTGCAAAGTTTGCTGCTTTGCCCCCTGCTTTGCTTTCCATCAGTTCCCAACAATATTAAAAACGACTTCCTTGTGCTGTGTACGCTAACTGCTGTAGCATTATAGCACTTTCTATGACTTGCAATGTCTGAGCATTCTGTGTCTGTCAGCCTCTGAAAGACAACAGATTATACCGGAGCAAAGACCAACACATCCACAAACTCTGAGAGAGAGAGAAGATGACTGGTGTGTGCTACTGGACGTCACTCCCAGAAGATCATCCATTATACCATCAGGTATTCCAGGAAGGCTCTGCTCTCCTTCCTAGTCTCACCAACATAAAAAATACTCTTCTGTCCCTATGTTTTGTATGCTCATTACTGATTGCAAAAGCCAACTTCTGTGCAATGTCTGAGCATTCTGTGTCTGTCAGCCTCTCTTGAGAAACGTATTCAGGTTCACCCAGAAGAAAGCATCTCTTTGGTTGAAGTGAGGAAAGTAGAACGCAAGGAGGAGAGAAAGATGATTGAAGTTGAAGAGATAATCGTACAGCAGGAAGATGAAAGACATCCACAACAGATTATACCGCAGCAAAGACCAACACATCCACAAACTCTGAGAGAGAGAGAAGATGACTGGTGTGTGCTACTGGATGTCACTCCCAGAAGATCATCCATTATACCATCAGGTATTCCAGGAAGGCTCTGCTCTCCTTCCTAGTCTCACCAACATATGCTCATTACTGATTGCAAAAGCCAACTTCTGTGTGACTAACAACAGTTTGACAATCCCATGAGATACACCAAGCTTTGTGACAGCCTCCTTGTACTTACTGGCTGAGGGTTTTCTGTCTGTTTGTGTCAGCTTCCGTGGAAGAGCGTACTCCGGTTTATCCAGAGGATATCATCTCTGTGGTTGAAGTGAGGAAAGTAGAAAGCAGAGAGGAGACAACAGTGATTGGAACCGAAGAGATCAAGATACAGCCGGAAGATGAGAGACAAGAGATCCTTCTGGAGAAGCTAGCCACACAAACCCTGAGAGAGACAGAAGATGACTGGTGTATGTTACTGGATGTTGCTCCCAGAGAACTGTCCACTATACAACCAGGTACCATCACCATTTAAGGCTTTGCTTCTCAGCCCTCGCTCACCTCTTCCTCATGCCTCCGAAGCTTACTCGGTAGCAACTAAAATATGAACTTATATTGGATCTTGGAATGACTATAGATAGTACTTTGGAAGTTGGTCTGATATAGTATCTTATGATATATCTTATGAGTATGGCTTTCGCAGCAATGCTGTTTTGTGAGCCTATAAGTAGTCATGTTTGTTGAGTACTAAAGGTAATGTACTGTGTGTGTTTGCATATCAGTTCCCCTGGCAGAGAGAAAGCAGGTGTATCCAGAGGTCATCAGCACTTCTGTGGTTGAATTGAAGGCCATAGAGCAGGAAGCAGCGCTGGTTGTTGTGAAGGAAATGAGGCTGCAGCAGATAGAGGAAGTACAGGAGAGACCACCACAACCAGAGAGGGATGATGATTGGCTTGTGCTGTTTGATGTTGTTCCCAAACAGCCATCCATGATACGACCAGGTACCTTCACCACCACAACTGAACTGAATTTCAGCCGTAAACTATACCATTGCTATGCATTCATCACCATGCACTTAAAACCTGCCCTCTTTTCAAAGATTGATGTGCCCTTTAGGAACATGGAAGAGTCTAACGTTTATTTTTGACTGTCTGTACCAGGTGCTCTTGATGAGCGTATTCAGGTCCATCAAGATGTAAGCAAGGTGACCTCTGTGGTGGAAGAAACTACCATAGAGAAGAGAACCATGAAAAGTGTTGTATTTGTTGAAGAGAGGTGGCAACAGGAAGAGGAAATACTTTCTGAGATACTTTCTGAGATTATTCTGGACCAGAGAGTTCCACCATCAGAGAAAGAGGAGGGAGATGATTGGTTTGGTCTGTTTGATGCCATCTGGGAAAAGCCCTCTGTGATAACAAGAGGTACATCCAGTCATCCTAGGCTCTGCTTCACAATCCCACCTAGATAAACAAAACCTAACCCCTCCCTTGTCTACTAAAGCCTATTCACCTTGATGTGTGATGTACTGCCAACAAGCGAACTAACAAATCCCCAATGCTTCTGCCCTTGTGTGAATTATGAAAATTACTGAAAATACTGCATGACAGTGAACAGAGTATGTTCTAGTTTCATATTAGTTGTATAATATTGTGTATGTATCAATCAGTAAGTCATATTGCTATATCTAAGGGCTCTGTATGTCCTTTTGTATCAGTTGCTCCAGTTGAGCGCATTCAGGATGTAGTGACAACCATTGAGCCGAAACCAAGTGTGGTTGTAGTGCCAGAGGCGAGACAGCTTCAGGAAACTGAGATACAGCTGAAGACGCTTCCTCCAGACTTTGCACTTGAGAGAGAACAGCCACAACCAATGAGAGAGGTTGAGAGAGAACAGCCACGCCCACTGAGAGAGGTTGAAGATGTTTGGTTTGGGCTGCTGGATGTTGCCCCTAAAGTATCAGGTACTTCAACATTCTAAGCTTGCTGTTGCCTTTCTAAATCAAATTCACCAATGTTACCCCACACCTTTGCCTCCAGTGCAACTATTGCTCTAGTCTGTTGACTATCCATTAACCTTTTTTGGCAAAAAATACCATAGTCAAATGGCTTGTTTGTGTTTCTCAGAGTCACGCTCATAGTCACGCTCATCTATGTTTCCATCAGTTCCACCAGTGGTCGTTTACCCTGATGTACACATCGCTACGGTCTCTGTAGTGGAGGGGCCAATAGAACAGAAACCTGTTAAGAGAGTGAGGATCACGGAAGAAATCGTTCAGCTTGAGGAGAGGCCTGTACCACTACCACCTAGAGACGTTGAAGTTGATGATGATTGGTTTGTGCTATGGGACCGTACTCCAAGAGAGATGGTCACCACACCGCCAGGTATTACAACCACACCTGACCACGCACTTCCAATTGAGATGTTTTCATTGGCAAAAACCGAAACAATGATTGTCGTAAAATGACTAGAAGTACAGTATTTCTTCCTGCTCCATGTTTGTTTCATATTTGTACAGACCTGTAAACAAACCTAGTCTGCTCCTCGTTCTGTAGTTATTTGGGTTTTGCTTGTTTTATTGCAGCATTCCCCTCAGTCAGAGTTGTAGACCAGATGTCACACAGAAGAGGGATTATGATGATTGAGGAAACTAGGCAGCAGCAGCAGCAAAAGAAGGTGGTGGAAGAGAGATATCAAGAGGAGATTATAATGGTGCAAAGACTGCCACCACCACAAGAGAGAGAGGAGGGAGATGATTGGCTCTTGCTCTTTGAAGCTACTTGTGAAGAGACTACAAAGATGCCATCAGGTACCACCTAGCATTCCAACCCTTGATTTGCTCCCTTGTTCTGAGAGAGAGACAGAGAGATTTTCCATACATACTCTTGTGTTATTCGTGACCGTAAAGTCGAAGGTTGCTTTGTGTTTGTGTGCATCAGTGAATCTGGGTGAGCGTGTTCAGGTGTATCCTGAGGTAAGGCCCAGGCCCACTCCTGTGGCTGCAGGGGCGACCGTAGAACAGAGAACACAGACGAGGGTGATTGTAGTGGAGGAGAGGTGGCAACGAGAGACTGCGCTGCTGCAAAGAGCGTCACAGCCGCAGAGAGAGATGGAAGATGATTGGTTTGTGCTTCTGGATGTTGCCCCTAAAGTATCAGGTATACCTCTCCCACCTGCACAGACTCCGTCCCAGTATTCTGCTTCTTTTGTGCTAATTTTGGCTGAGGACTGAGATTTCCAAAACATAAGTGATTTTTTGACATGCTTTATTTGTATCATTCTACTGCAGATATTTGCTTGTCATTTCAGGAGAGTGGCTTAGGCAGATAGCTTTCATGTGAAACCAACAATATGTTTAACTTTAGCATGCTTGTTCCGTTGTTTGTCTATTTCTATCAGTTGCCCTCCCTGAGTCTATCCAGTTCTATCCAGATGATACCTCTGCGGTCAAAGTAACAACCGTTGAGCCAAAAACAAGAGTGTTTGTTCAAGAGAGGAGACCAATGTTTGAGAAGAGGATATTCGAAGAGAGACTACCACTACCACAGCGAGAGGTGGAAGATGATTGGTTTGTGCTACTGGATGCTTTCTCTAAAGTGTCAGGTACTTCACCCCCAACCCCTTTCAGTTTGTTGTGCTATGCTAAACAATATGTTGATCTCACACATGCTTTTGCTTTTTCGCCTCTCCGGAAAATATTGTTAGTCCTGATGATAAGCCAAAGCATTTTTCTGCATAGAAGCATCTGACTGATCCCTCACTTTTGCATCTTTCGTTATGCATGGCTCTGCTCATTGAACATTTAGCGTTTGAATTCCTTTTTATTTCTCCTACTTCAGGAAGTCTTTACCATACTGAGGCTTGAGCTTATTAACTCTGTGGGTCACGGCAACTTCTGCCATTGCGTCATTGGTAGCGAGTGAGAAGCTCTGCCCGTGCTTTGCCGCCGATTCCAGCAGATGCTTCCGACTCACTCCACGTTTTACTTTCTGCTTGTCGTTCTTGATCAGAATGAGCAAGTATATGCGAGGCTACGAAGGTACAGTATGCTCCTGCAGGCTGTGTGTACGTACGCTGGTCTCAACACTCATGAACGGTGTTGACACTGTGTGTGTGTGTGCGTGCGTGTGTGTGTGCGTGTGTGCGTTTGTTCAAAAGTTTGTTTTGTGTCTACAACAGTGGGTTCGATGGTCTCAGTGCGCGTGGGGCTGTCTTACCTCCGTCCCTTTAGGTTCGCAGACTTTGAATGTGACTCCCTTCTTCTCTGTCCTGTCTTCCCTCCTGTGTCCTCCAGTCCTGGGAAGAACCCGGCCCGTCAGCGCCCCAGTGTTCTCCCAGGCCGCCCTGCTGGAGGCCGGCATCCCCATGGCCCCTCTGGAGCAGCCCCAGACCTCCACCCCCATCCGGATGGCCACCCGCCAGGAGGAGAGGAAGCTGGAGGTCACCGTGGAGGCGGTCGAGCCACCCAAAACAGAGCCCGTGGCTGAGGTCAAGGTACTGCAAACATTTAAACCTGCCGCTTTAACACTTCTCTCACAAACACATTGACCACTGCAGGGTTACGACCAAATACCATTTATTTTGTTAACTCTTGCCATACTTTCATACAAACAAAGACATACTGATTCTATGGTAACTGAGTATACATTTTATGAGGTAGTTGTTAAGGTAATGAGTAATACCATTTTAGCACAAACACAGTATTTTCTAACTGATTTTAGTTCATGTCAGGCAGTGGCTTAAGCACTGATTTGTGCCTATATTAGAGAGCTTTCATACCGTAGGTAACTGTCTCAGACTCTCTGAGTGTGATCTCTCTCTCTGGCTGCTGCAGACAGCAGTGAGCAGTGAGCAGAGAGAGCTTGTCCCTACGGTGACAGCCACCACCAATGGGGAAACTCTGCCTCAGGTTAGTGTCAGACAGAGGGGACCGTTCAGAGCATGGCAAGCTACAGATGCTAAAGGTAGCGGAAGATGCTAACATGTGTCCTTCTCTCTCCCCCCCCCCCCCCCCCCGTGCTATCGCTAGTCTGATGAGACGGCCACGGAGCCGGTGCGAATGCGCAAGGTCAGATCCTAAGTCTTGCATTAGTGCCCTAGTCTCCCACCCCCCCACCCCCCATTTTGATACTACTCTGCCTCTCATCCATCAGACTAATCTCACCCCTCTTCATTAAGTCCTGCTCATCAACCAAGCTCTTTGATATTGACGTCAAAGTTCAAGCCAAACATTGTGGTAACGGAAATGTCATGTGTCTGTAATTATGAAACGAAACAAAATTATACTTTTCTTTATTTTTTAAAATTATCTTTTTTAACACTTTTTGGGTTTACAGAGAACGGGTTTTCGCACTGACTGCTGCATGAGTTTAACCCTGGAATGCACATGCATGGCACTGGGACCTCCGCATCAGACTGTCCTCCATGCTAACTACTCTTTATCAGACACACACACACACACACACACACATTCACACTCACACACACACTCTCCCCTAGCACGCCTTTCACTATTGAACAGTAACAATGCATGTCCAAGTTGTGACAGTTTGCTGTGTCACACGGGGAACCTGTAAACCCACTTTTTTTCTTCTTCTGTTCTTTCACTTTTCACAGAAAAGGGCTAGGAGAATTGAGGGTGACTCAATTTATATCAGACATAGCCTTTTAATGTTGGAGGTTTGTATGACTTGAGATTGCTGTCTCTTTGCTGTGTGTTGTCCTGCTCTTTGGCTACTGGCTGCTACACGGGATGCATGCATGTGGCACAATTCACATTTGAGCATTTTACCTTTTTGATTTTGCTAGTAGATCATTTGTAGGGACGCTAACTCTAACACAACTACTTGTTTCAGCGGAAGATTGCTGAGCTTGTTGCAAAGTATATGATTGGGATTGTGGCTTCATCTCCCTTCACATTATATACCATGCTCACACTCATACTACGCTCACTCCGTCAGAGAAAGCTAGGACAGTGCACTTCCAGGTATCTTTCGAAAAATATGAGACAAAAAATAAAATAAAAATAATAATAGACAACACCCACATTTTCTAGCCTGGGTGTTTTTTTTCTCCAACCAGTTTAACTTGGTGAATTTCATTCAGATTTGTCTCTCTAGTCAGTATAATAATAATAATAATAATAATAATAATAATAATAATAATAATAATAATAATAATAATAATAACTTTATATTTGTATAGAACTTTTCCTGCAAACGTTGCAGCTCAAAGTGCTCCAAATATGCGGTCTGAAAGTACTCCGTATCAGAAGTTGATTGAGCTGTTCCATATCAGCCCTCTTGTACCTGTCCCTTACTCTCCCACCTCTCCACCATCACATCACTTATCATTCCACTCAGGATTCAAGGCCGCTAGTGGCTGCCAGCCGTGGTTCTGGTCCGTCAAGACTACACCACATCTCTTCCACAGTGAGTGAGTCAGTCAGGAGTCAGTCAGGAGTCACAGCCTCACCTGAGTCAAATCAACCACACGTCTTCCCAGTCATATATTTCTGCAGTTCTGAATGAATGACCGTGAGTCGGCTAACACACCGCTGCTGTCGCCCACCGCCCTGTGTTGTTGTCGTCTTCACCGTTAGAGTCGGTAGATCGCCACAGACACAGGTTTGTCACACTGGTGCTGCTGGCTGCATCGGTGGTCGACCCGTATCTGTGGCAATCATCGTCCGCTAACATCACCTCTCTCGTCCTCTGATTTGTAACCTGTTTTTGATTAACTTTTTTTTAGCACTACCAGTCCTAACATGATGGTTCACCAAAAGACATCCTGTAGCCTACCCCATGAATAGCCAGAGCTCAGAAAATCGAGAAAATTCGATCGTGAACTGATTTGAATGACAAATGACCCCCCCCCCCCCGTGACTAATCATTAAAGATAATTTACCCCACCCCCCTATCCTGCTTCTGCACAGTTTAAAATAGTTATTGTGTGGCTCTTTGGGGAATGACAGGGAGAGCGATCAGCAGTCAACTCTCACTGGGTTGTCTGATTGAGTTTAGTAGAGGAACTGAGCTCTGGCCTGCTCTAACCCTAGTAACCAACGTGTTGATTCTGCTGCTTTATTGACTACGCTATTTGTACATGCCCAACATGACACGACACAGGTTTCTGACATGCTTGTCTCTCTCTATCTCACCCTCTTCCACGCTGCTACTCCTCTGTCCCCTTGTACGTTCCTCCAACTCCTCTCTTCCCACCTCCTTTAAATCCCTCTCTCCACCCCGCGCTCCTCCCTATCTCTCCTCTCTCCCTCACCCCCCTGTCTCTTCTTTCATCTGTCACCCTCGGTTCTCTCTTCTTGCTTGTCTTTTCTCTCTTTTTTCTGTTCCCTCTCCCTCCTGGCTCTCTCTCTCTCTCTCTCTCTCTCTCTCTATCTCTTTCTTACTCTTCTCTAGGAGTTCGATAAGCCCCAGGAGGAGGTGATCAGGCACCATGCCAGCATCAGCGAGCTGAAGAGGAACTTCATGGCGGACGTCCCCGAGCCGCGGCCCAGCGAGTGGGACAAGCGACTCTCCAGCCACTCCTCTCCCTTCCGCCTCCAGGGCATCAACGGGCAGCCCCTGCCCGCCGACGGGGTGAGTCTACCAGACCGAGCCACTTATATAACACACTCCCCATCATCACTATACCCAAACATCAGCTTTTACACTCCACAGACAGCACGGTGTCAGGTTAGGGTCAATCCCCTCTTCAACTCGAGTCGATTCCGAAAGATCGAACTAAATTGACTTGAGTTGACATCGAGCACCCGTTATCCGGGAGTTCCTTTTCCTGTTTTGTGTGCCAAGTTTGTTTGTGTTCGGGGGATGAACCCCCACTGCACTGCACTCCGTTGTCACTCTTGAATGTGTTGGTATGTGTTTGTGATGGGAAGGCGTTGCATGACTTGATCAATTAAAACAAGCAAGGCTTGTTTTTTTGCGTCAATCTGACCCATGCGTCTAGTGTAGGAAAAGGCACCCTTCTGACTGGACAGACAGGCCAACCGGAGAGAGTGACCGGTCGAGATTAATTTAAGTAAGATCACCCCCTGGTGGCAAGTCTGTGTAAGTGCTCAGGTGTGTTAGCTTCATGAGGCGTTAAGCTCTCTGAGCGTGTGAAAATGTGACTGGGAGGTAGGTGGTTATGCGACACATGCATGTGTACAAAATGCGGCTGAACTGGTTAAAGAGTCATACTGGGAGAACAGCTGCAGGAGACTTATGGAAACACTCCTCCCTTGTCTCGTTGAACCGCCCTCAGGGTTCCTCCTCACCTCCTCCTTCCCTGTGTACTGAAACCCCCAGGCCTGAACCCCCCAGGCCTGTCTCTACGTCCTGACTGGCTGCCCCCCTCGGCCCGCCCCGCCCCTCAGTGCATGACTGACAGACCGGAATGTGACAGAGAACAAAGTGCATGACACTGTGATGAACCCCCCCTTCTTCACTCCCCGCATGGTCTTAACCCTGAAGAGGACGGCTGTGACGATGACCTTGGAATAGCAGAGTTGACTGTGCTTCTCCCCCCCCCCCCCCCCCCCGCCATCGTCACTGAGCTTCTACAACCCTCTCCTTTCTCCTGACTCCTTCATTCTCCCCTTCCTCCCTACCTCCTACCTGCTGCTCACACTGCCTACCTGATCTATGCCTTGCTTTAACATTCAGTGCACAGATAGTCCTGTCCATTTGTATCCATTCTTCCACACTTTGGGAATGTGATAGTCCTTCTTACACTTAGCACTTAGACACAGGGTTCACCATTACCATCTGTTAGCGTCTACCTCAGCTGACAACACGAATTCTCTCCTCTTAATTGTCGTCTGCGATATACTGTAGAAGAATCAATGACTTGACTACAACTCAAATCCAAGCGATGGGTGTTGCTATTTATACTAGTCACAGCTTAGCCGCAAACACGTGCCTTTTTACATAGTGCTCAATCAGTGGCAGCACAACTGTCCGACATCAGGAAAATCTTCTTTGACAGAAGTAGCTGTGAGTGATTCTAGTCCACTCCTGAAGTACATCCGTAGGAATTAGTAAGAATGAGAGTTACGCTTCTCACGCTAGATATTTTAATGTGATTTTTTACAGAATACACTGCAAAAAGTAAATCTCAGTCAGATGAAATATCTTAAATCATGGCAATATATGCTTTTTTACTGACTGCCCTAGTTTTAAAATATCTATTACAATAAAAATATTGGCAAGTGAAGTTTTCCTGTTCTGTTGGCAGATCATGTTGCTTATTTTAAGTAATATATCCCCCATTTTATTGCTTTTTTTCTTGTTTTTGAGACCTGACTTTTTGCAGAGTAGAATTGATGGTTAGTGACCAGAAAGACAGCTTTGAATAGCCGTATTCCATTGCTCTTCATCTCAGACATTTCAACCTCCCCCCTCCTCCTCTCATCTCTCTTCCCCCCCGCTCCTCCTCCTTCAGTTCGTCATCCGCCTCCCACGGGGCCCCATCCTAGACTTCTACTCCAAACGCAGCTGAAGGGGGCGTGGCGTGCTGACTTCGCCCAGAGGGAGGACCACCGAGGACTGTGTGTGTGTGTGTGTGTGTGTGTGTGTGTGTGTGTGTGTGTGTGTGTGTGTGTGTGTGTGTGTGTGTGTGCGCGCCCGGCCACCCTGGACCTCTGGGGACCACACTCTGTCATCTGTGCCCATCAACCTCTAGCTCGCTGTCCTCCTCCTCCTCTTCTACTACTACGACATCACTACTGCATCCTCCTTTTCTTCATCCTCCTCATCCTCCTCTTCAGAAGCTGCGCTTTTCTGTCCTCGCTGGAATTAGAACTTTTCCTGTGTGTGTCTCTCAACACGTCCCCCCCCGTCCCCCCGCGCACTTTCTGGCAAAAACCGACGACTTTTGTTTCTAAAGACAATGAAAAGACTGCGTAAGACAATGAACCCACTTCTCTTTTGAGTATTTCATTAGCCGGACTGAACAAGATGTCTCCGACAATGTTTTTGGTTACACAACCAACTTTTTACTGTAGACACATTTTTCAATACATTCAGATACCAACTTTACAGAAGCTGTTTTTGTAAACACCTGGAGGTAAAATTATGCTAGTTATCTTTCATAGTTTTTAATGTGAAACATACCTTTGCTTAGTGGCATGGTCAGTAACACTGTCATATTTGGATGTATGAAACTTTCTCTTTGGTCGCATTAACCTTGTAAGCACTGGTAGATCTAAATTGTATATTTGAGTATACAGTAGTATACTGTAGCTTATCACCAATCACCATGTGTTCTTGTATCTCTGTCACAGATACAAATTAGGTGATTTTCAGCCAGTGTGCTTATATGATTTTATACATACTCCATTAGGGATGCACCGAAATAGAAATTCTTGGCCGAAAGCCGAATTTAAGGAAACACTTGGCCGAATACTGAATGCATACTGGCAGTTTTTCATTTATTTTGCAAATGTTTTTACCATTGTGTAAATTAAATACATTTCGCTTTTTATTCATGCTCTTCAAAAAAAAACGTTTATTAAACATTCCAGCAGACATTAGGTTATACCAACAAAGCACAATAACTGAAATTAAATAAATAAATAAATTAGAACAGCATTCACAGAACAGCATGGGTTGCTGGGTTACACTGTTTGATCGCATCATCAAAAAACGTCTACTATTTGGCGGTAAGCATTCGGTCTTTTCACACTTTCAGCCGAATACCTTCGGTGGCCGAAACTTCGGTGCATCCCTATACTCCATGTATCCCATGTTTCTTTCACTCGTGTTTTGTGAAGCATTCTACAGCACAACTCACTTGTCATCTGCAAGAGATTTTTTGTCCTGTTGCATGCATTTTTGACAATCAATTTTGACGAAAAACAATAAAGAAAAGGTTTGGTTGAATTTGGATTGAGTTTGGTCCTTTTGAGGGAGCCTGGAATGAGTAGTTCACAACATCAATTAGTGTGAGCTCGTCATTTTCTATATATCGAGTATCTATATTTTAATGTAAAAATCATAGAATGGTCTAACTGGCTCGTATGCCAGCTTTTGGGATGTTACCTCCCTTCCTGCTTGAATCCCAGTAAACCACACTTCTTCACTTCCATTGACACCGTCTTCTCAACTGAATCTGGATGAATTTGAAAACATGACATGTTATGGTAATGTTTCCATAGATAATCATTACTTATGTTCACACAACAGATGATGTTTTGTCTCTTCTTCAGAGTGTGTGCGTCACCCCCATAAGGGATGATTCAGACGCTACGTCTCAGCCAGAGGAGCCTGAGGTCAGTGTGTGGAGCTCTGGTGGAGCCAGTCCTACTGAGAGCCTCCAGACTGGTCCTGATAGGGCCCATACCCATGATGCACCTGAGATGGCGGGGTCATGTGATGAGGAAGAGGGTGTTAGCTTTGAGACCACCCACGTATCTGCTGTTGAGGTGGAGCAGAGACAGAAACAGCTCCCTCCTTCCCATCAACCCTCCAGTATAGTGTTGGAGGAGACACTGGAAGAGGAGGAGGAGGAGGAGGAGGAGGAAGCTGCAGCAGCGTCAGTGCCAGGGCTGGAGCAGTCTGTGGAGATAGCTGGAGCATCCCCTACCTCCTATGTCGTGAGCGGTGCCTCCTGTGTCATACGCTGCTACCAGGTAGCCCCCCAGCTCCTGTTGGTAGATTCTGCCTCTGGTCTGGTCTGGTCTGGCCTGTGTGATTCCATGGCTGGCACACTCTCTCCTCTGCAGCATGGCTTAAATGATCTAGGCTGAGGTTGAGGTAACAACACTCTCAAAACAATCCATCTGCAATCATACTGAAGGATTGTGTTTTGCCCGCATGGTTGAACCTGCTATATAGCATGCTGCAGAGCATGGTTGAACCTGCTATCTAGCATGTTGCAGAGGTGATGAACAGTAATGGGGAACAGGGAGAATGTTCTTGATCGGTGATGGGTTTTGCTATGATGTTGCTCTCTCTATCTCGCTCCATCGCGCACGCACACACTCACACACACACACACACACACACAATGTGGCAATATCGATTCTCTAACTTGAAATAAGTTTCCCCTTTTTTCTCTGACCGGCTGGTGGTGGGAGGTGAAGCCTTGGGCACCTGGGACACAATCAGTTGAGAATGGAAAGATCCGGTCTGGTTGTGATTCTAATATTTTGCATGGGGTGTGGTTGGCAAGAGGTGGGATATCAGAGATTGGTATGATTGTAGCGGAGTGGGGATTGAAGTGAGGTTGGAGGTTTAGTGACGCCACTCACGGCAGTATGTCCCCCTCCACAGCCCCCTCTGGTGCAGACACAGACAGTCACCATCACAGATGCCTCCAACTCCCTCCCCAGTGACATCTCCACCAAGGACGTCCCAATTGTCCAGACCCAGACTAAGACTATCACCTATGAGTCAGCACAGGTAGGGGGCTCCGAGCTGAGGATCGACTAGCACAGGAGTGGGAGTGGCTGAGCTGAAGGGGTTTGCCATGGTGTTGCCGTGGTGTTGGCTGATGGCTGACCACAATCTTCTTCTTCTCTCCCCTCTCAGGTGAGGGTTGACAGGACAGACGGAGACCAGGATGTCGCAGAGTTGTCCAGCATGCAGACCGTTACCTCAGAAACCAGCGGTGGCAGCACGGTGACCACCACAGCCACCCACATCTCTAAGGTGAGTCGCACCGACGCTCCACAGAAACATAGCCACTTATGTCCTGTGCTATTGTCCCTTTTTTCTATCTTGAATTATGCCCATTGTCTTGTGCTGCAATGTCAGGAACCGAAGCCTTTTACTCCCTTAACAATCAAACTTGAAACTTGACTGTACCACTCCATCGGGGTGGTTTGGTGCCGTACCTGTAAAATGTAACTCAGTCTGTGATTTATTTTCCGTAAGAGATCGCTTTTTTATAATAATAATAATAATAATAATAATAATAATAATAATAATAATACATTAGACTTATATAGCGCTTTTCTAGACACTCAAAGACGCTTTACAAACTGAAAAGATCAAACTAGTAAAATAAAAAGAAACAAAAAATAAAATAAAAGTATAGGGGTCTAATTAATTTTTAGATGACTAAAGCTTTGTGCACACCAGGTCATTGCGTTGCACCGGAAGTCATTCATCTCAATGGGGCAGTTGCGTTGATCCGTTGCGTTGCTCTGCATTGCGTTTCTTGTCCGTCAGGGTGCGGTAATCAGTCAAAATATTTCAGCTTTTGCGTTGCGTTGGGTCCGTCAAAACAACCGGAAGTAGTTTCTTGACCAGAGCTTTCGCCTTTAGATGTAAAATCCGCCATTGGCGAAAATCTTTAATTTGGCTCTACAAGTGTTAATATGTCATTTTATGAAGTTTTTATATGTTTTCAGGCGAGAAAGTAACCATATATATTCACAAAATGTATCCGGTTTATCAAAATAACCAGTTTATATATCTAATCTGACGTTTTTTCCCCCACTTCTGTGGGAAACTTCGCTAGCCTAGCTAAAGGCTATCATGTATCCTGGGCTTATAAGAGATGATGTTACCCACGTAGGAGCTCATTTTTTATCTAGTCTCCAGACTGGGTACTGAATAACCAGTCACTATTCACCTTATACAACTACTACTACTACTACTACAAGTGTAGTCTACTACTGTTCATGTTAAATCCGTGTGGAGCTAATGCTATCATAGCGTCTCCACAGGCTAGCAAAGATGGCGCCGTTAGCATCACAGACACTATGATAACATCCTCTGTAGTATCTAGTCTATCTCAGTCACAGACATGTTCAACAACAACACGTTTTACAACAAGGAAGGGATACAACTAATAAACATGTTAACACACTATTCACCTTATACAACAACTACTACTACTACTACTACAAGTGTCTATGACTACTGTTAATGTTAAATCCGTGTGGAGCTAATGCTATCGCGTCTCCACAGGCTAAAGTACAACTACACTAATATCCTCAATTTATGTCCTAATCACACTACTGTCATACAAGTCGTACCTTCTCCTTGACATGGACATAAACACCTGCTACCTTCTTTGAAAGAAATCGCGATTTATTCAGTGAAAACTAGTACACCATTCAGATAGCATAACAATAGCATAGCATTGCGAACAACAACACGTTTTACAACAAGGAAGGGATACAACTAATAAACATGTTAACTCACTATTCACCTTACATATGTATCAACATGTAGCTGTATCAGCATGTAGCTGTATCAAACAGAGACGGCAAGAATCAATTGCTCCTCCATTGTTAAAACTTTTTGTTCAAACTTCCCCCGCTGTGCACACATGTTGCGTCTGCATCGCATGCGACATGCGTCAAGCCCATCCCACCAGGTTGCGTCAGAACGGTGGGTCACGGTTCGCGGTGTGCACGAAGCTTAAGGCTGGGTTGCACCAACCTGGTTTAAACTAATCCTGGTTTAGAGTTAATCCAGGCTTAGTAAATCCAGGCTTAAACTAGGTTTAAAGTTAATCAGAGACGCGTTGCACATCATCATTTTAATCCTGGATTAGTTAAACCTGGTTTAAACCAGGATTAAACCAGGATTAATTTATTTTCAGTGTCCGCCATCTTGGATTCAGACGAAATGTAAAAAAAAAAGTATGTTGGCTAGATAAATATGGCCCTAGATAAATTATAGATAGCATCTCACACTTAAATAGCATTAAGGTTGATGCGGGCTCACTAGTCAGCTTTAGCTTTTATCTTGGCATGACCATTATATTAAAACAGCTGCTAGCATGCTAATTTCGCTACGCGAATGTTACGAGGTGACTAGCCAAACAAAGCCACGTCACATCATCACATCAGCCAAAGTGGTGATAAATTCCATAACTGGATACTCATTTGTTTCCAGTCATAGCTGGCTAGCTAGCTAGCTTACTTACTTACTTATCAAAGGTATCATAAGACCTCTGCAGCTCATCCAGGATGCTACCGGCCGTCTGTGTGTTCAACCTCCCCGAAGTCCCCCTCTCCTCCGCGCCCATCACCGGCTCCCCATAGCAGCTCGCATTAGACTCAATGCATGACATTAAGCCATGGTCACAGAATCAGTCAAGTTTATTGTTACATCCTACATACAAGTAGGCCTATCTTTTTGGAGTCCACAGTGTGCAGAATTGTCAGCAAAGTATCAAAAGTATAATAATATACCATGCCATCTACCGCATCGCGCAAG
Organism: Nansenia antarctica; assembly: GCF_963989245.1. Taxonomy (NCBI): domain Eukaryota; kingdom Metazoa; phylum Chordata; class Actinopteri; order Argentiniformes; family Microstomatidae; genus Nansenia; species Nansenia antarctica. Next base: position 21,847,783 of record NC_137680.1, read on the forward strand.
CCTACCACCCGCAATCACTCGCAAAAAACTCTTCTAGCACCATCGGTGGTCGGTGAAAAGCCGACGTGACCGTGCAGCACGACCACTGCAGCCCTGTGTGCTCGCCTACCCGGCAGCAAAGGAACTGTCCTTTGCTACATGCAAGCAATGATCAGCCTCCATACACCTGCCCGTTCACTCCGCTCCTCCATCTCTGCTGGCCGACTGGCACCACCGCCTCTGCGGGGCTGCAGTGGTCGTGCTGCACGGTCACGTCGGCTTTTCACCGAACACCGATGGTGCTAGCGGAGCTTTTTGCGAGTGATTGCCGGGTAAAAGCGAACCTAACACCTCCTCCAGGGGTGGTTTAAATATAATTGCTAATCCAGGTTCAAACTAGGTTTAAAATTACTGGTGCAACAGATTTGATTTAATCCAGGTTTAAACCTGGATTAGCAGAGGCTTAGATTTAAACCAGGATTAAATTAAACCAGGTTTAAACTAGGTTTAAGCTAGGATTAAAGTTTGGTGCAACAGGATTGGTAGATAAGCCCTGATTTAAACCAGGATTAGTTTTAAACCAGGTTGGTGCAACCCAGCCTAAATCTAAATCTAAGTGTCTTTGTAGGACAATCTACTCTGTATACTGCAAGTATATCTAGATTTTGTGCGGAGATTTATGGTCAATCATGTATGTCGGTTCCTCTCAGGTGGTGAAAGGAGGGGCCTCAGAGATTCGTGTCGAGAAGAGAATTGTCATCACTGCTGACCCAGAGGCCGACCAAGATCAGGTACAGCACAGTGTCTTACCTCTTGTCGCATAACCCTGAACATTCCTGTAGGTCGACAAAAACTATTTTGCTATTAATACGCTCCATTGACTTCTGGTGTAAGCACACGCCTCGATAAGTAAGTTTAAAAGTTTGTTGAATCCGAATCTGCTCTTTATGACGGTGAGATCCAATGTCTTGCTGTTGGTAAGCTCTGATGAAATGCACCGTTGGCATATTGTGAACCGTTCAAAATGGAGGCTGACTGAAGGCCTTTGTGTCTTGTAGGACAGCGACCTGGGGGCGTCGGCCATGTGATCAGACTTCCACCCTCACTCTGACTACTTCTACCCCCATGCCCCCTACCTCTGCCCCCGTGCCCCCTACCTCTGCCCCCATGCCCCCTACCTCTACCCCCGTGCCCCCTACCTCTACCCCCATGCCCCTACCGCGACCTTGGGTTCTATACTGGCCGCATAGTGTCAAGATTTCACAAAAGGAGCCTCACCTCTTGTGGGCAGCATGCGGCATCTGGCCTGTAGAGGGAGCTACAGGACTGTAGAGGGAGCTACAGGACTGTGGTGGAGAGTGGATGGTGGGATGATTGAAGACCGGCTGGTGTCAATCAGGTCATCGTCCACTCTCCACCAGAGTCCTGTAGCTCCCTCTACAGGCCAGACACCATGCACCACAGTCCTGTAGCTCCCTCTACAGGCCAGACACCATCCACCACAGTCCCGTAGCTCCCTCTACAGGCCAGACACCATCCACCACAGTCCTGTAGCTCCCTCTACAGGCCAGACACCATCCACCACAGTCCCGTAGCTCCCTCTACAGGCCAGACACCATCCACCACAGTCCTGTAGCTACCTCTACAGGCCAGGCGCTGCATTCTCCCCATACCTGTGTTAGAGCCCACATAAGGCAGCACCACTGTTTACTGGCATATTACAGTATTTTGATATGTTGATGGTTTGTAATGGGCTTTTAATGTTGCTGTTTTTGCTTTGTTTTTTTAAGACTAAATAACCATGGCACATCCCTCTTTCCGTAGCGCTGCTCTGACTATGTAGAGCAGGACCCCACAGGCTTACAGTCTTAACTCAACATTTTCAACTCTCTGTGTTAAACGCCAAATCTATTCATTTTCGTTTGTAGTGGAAAAACATTTACAGTATAAAGATTGTTTAGTTTGTTTCTTTGCTTTTAAATGCTTATTTACTTTTTTGGTCCTTAGTTCTCACCGCTTTGACAATAGTACTGGACATTTTTGCATAGTACACATTTGTTATATCAATGTACTGTTTACAACTGAGATTGGAAGTAATGATATTATCATACTACTTCAATTGGATTAAGAGAATCCCTCCCCTTACTACACTGGACAGCAACTGGGATTCTTTTTTAAAGGGAACCCTTTTTCACTTTGAGAATTGAGCAGCAGTCGAGACTTTTTGAATATACCAGTTGAAATGACATACCTCACTTTAATGTATTGAACAAAGATATGTTGCACTCAAATGACCAGATATTTGGACTGCTGTTTGGATTTGTTCTCTGCTCAGGTAAAAACTAAATCCTCAACCTCTTCCATAACCAGCCCGTAAACACACAGGTATACTACTAGGTCATACCATGACCCTCTCTTTGTAAACTTTGAAGTGAAAAATGTAAAATGTTTTACTATATTTTATAGCGTTAATGCTTTTATAGTGTTTGTATAAAATGAGGTTTAAAAAAAATCTGTTTAGGTTCACATATTGGCTTTTTCCTTTTTTAACCCTTGATTTTGGGAGTGCAAATGACATTGTGCTGAGTTATTGTCTTTTGCCTTCCTCCTTCTAAACACCAGTACGTAACTGCACTACGCAGTTTGCTGTTTGTTGAATTTACAACTGACAATAGAGAGACGTCCCCTCCAGCCTCACTGTTTTGTTCCATAACATGATTTTCGATACAAATGTGGACTGATTTGCAAAGCTGTTGTTGATATGTAACCTTTTAACAAGCTTTGGTCTGTGTATCTCAGGTTTTGTTATTGGTCTTCTTTATAAATACAGCAAAAAGACCACTCTGTATGATTGTATGAAACATTTTCAGACATGTGCATCCATCCCTACCTTCATTTTACATCCTTACCCATTAAATGGGGTCATAAAGGTGATGCTCATTTCTGAAACATGATAAGGACATGTGTTAAAGATGTATTTATCAAAGGCAGCTGTCTCAGTGTATGTGGCTTTTTTTTCTGTAGGGACACATCATTCATCTTTTATATATGTTCTACCATAATTTATTTGTAAAGTAGGGACTGTTTCAAGTGATTATTTGTACTGTGATGTTTTAAAATGAGCCTGTCTGCAGGCTTCGACCAGAGATGTCACAATATGTTGTTCACAGTTGTGTTCATAATCAACCAAGTTTGTAAAGCATTCCTACCACTTGTTTAGAGTAGATTCCTTTACCACTTTATGTATTCTGCCCTTTTCTAGATAACATTAAAGCTGTGAACCCTTTAGAGATGCAATTGGTAGCAGACTTTTTTTACCCTCTGGAGAAGCTTCTGGAGGTGTAGCTAGGGATTGTAAAGGCCCCCTCCAGGAGGAAGAGAACTAGCCTTTCAGCAGAAAAAAACTATAGTTTTAGATTATGGAACATATTCTTGCTTTACTGTGACTTATATCCCTGTCTTTTTAAGAAAAAGAAAAACTTGAAAATAAAACGAATGAAGAACTATGTTTGAGGATTTCTCTCACTGGCTTCACACCAAGTGTAAGAAAAGAAAAAGTGACAAGAACTTGTAAGAAATAAAATTGTATTTCAAATTCTCAATTCTGGATGATGTTATGCATTTAGACAGAGAACACACAAAATCAATAAATACCACAGAATGTTCAGGTTTGAGAGAAACAAAACACACTCTTAATAATTCAAATCGAAGTACCATAATGTAAACATGGTGTAGCTTGCAGGTAGGGACTGGTGTTGCTGACATTTTGAAGTTATTTAACACATATCAACATGTGAAGTACTTAAGCGATTTCCACTGGTATGTATTCACACTACGCGTAATCAAATGATGCAAGAAAAAAAAATGTGTCATTTAATTTTCATTTTAAATGTCATTTACAACACAAGAACAATCTGTTTGCCTTGTTGGCAACCAAAAAGCTGGTATTAGTAGCAATCATCACTTGGAGCAGTTTCTCTGTAACAGCACTGGTATCGCGTTGAAGCACAATTACACACATGTTGCCTTCACCCTGAGAAGAATGTATCTTGTGAACATTCCAGCATAGCTAAGCATAACACATCCATTACATTTGATTCATATTGTCTATTGTGCAATATCCATTTTCAAATGAATTTGTGATCAATATCAAAGAGGTTCCGCATTAAGATGTTCTGCTATGTCTCTGGCAGGAAATTAGAGCAATCGTTAAGACTAAACGAGTTATTAGACCTTTAAACAATTCCTGCATCATAAGAATATAAAACTGAAAAGGGTTTGGTTTCTTTAAGGGTGGAAGATGATTGTAATCTGGAACAAGGGAAGGGAAGTCCAGGAGTCTGACAGTGGATGTATGTGCATCTATCTACATGTCTATATTCATCTGCCATTATGTGTTCTGTACAGGCCTTTATTGATTCTACATAATCCAGCGTTCATCCAACCAAGTAAAAATGAACAGGAAAAAGTCTCTGTCTCCTCCTTGCCAGCTGGTCAGATGGAAGTTCTAGCGGATAGTCTTCACAGGACTCTTGAAGCTGGAGGCAGCCTGGAGTTGGAGTTGATAAGCCATGGGGTGGATCTTGAAGCCATATAGCCTAAGAAACCCACAGAGATCAGAACACAGTGTACTGTATTACCACTCCACTGAGGGAAGACTCAACCGTTCACTTTTAACACCACAACTTTTGTTTTCCCTGTGAGTGTTTGCCATTGTGATTCAGTTGAACAATATAGTGTTTTCTCTTCGCAAGTTAGAACACCTGTAAATCCAATATTAGAGCACACCGTGACACGCGTAAATAAAGACAAGGCAAACCTTGGCACAAACTGGTTGGCAGGTCGTTTTGGCCGGTACTCTGGGTGCACCATGAAGAGCATGTGGGGAAAACCAGTCCCAAAGTAGGCCCCGTCAGTGTGGTGGTGCCTGGAGGACCTGGGGGTGTACACGTCCATGCACTTGGGACAATACAGCTTCACCATGGCCTCCCCTGGGATGTCAGACAGCCCTGGTGGTGGAGTACCAGAGTCATGGCAACAGCACAGAAGCCACAGAAAGCAGCTCACGTACAGTGCTGTGCTAGCTGACAAAACGTGCTTTTAAAATCAAAAAGGTAGACAAAATCCTGGCAATATACAGGTCAAAGGTCACTGGTTCATATAAACATAAAGAAAGGATGAGTAGACTGGACAGAGATACAACCGCTGTATATGACAGACTCACCAATAGGAAGCATGGGTTGATTCTCACAGTACACCCTTGGGCAATAGCCAAAATCCCCCTGTTGATACTTCTCCAACTACAGCAAGATAAAAGTTTCATTGAACATGGCATGTCAATTGCAAACAGAATAATAACAGAGACCAGCAGGTAGAACGTAAGACAGAAAAGAGATGACAGGGTTTAGAGAGTTACCATCTGAGCGATGCCTCGGTTTGTCAGAATGTAGCGTGCATGGATCAGCCCGTAGAGCATCTCCGCCGCCTGCTCGATCAGATCACTCTGGTTAGGGTTGTCCTCCAGCTCCTCATCTGAGAGGGGGACAGAACAGTGAGACTTAATAATAATCTCATAATAATAATAATACATTAGACTTATATAGCGCTTTTCTAGACACTCAAAGACGCTTTACAAACTGAAAAGATCGAGTAGTAATAACAAAAAGAAACAAAAGGTAAATAGAAGAAAGTATAGGGGCCTAATTAAGGTAGTGCTGGGGACACATGGGGAGTGGGAGAGGGTTAACTGGTGAAGGCGAGCTTGAAGAGGTGGGTTTTGAGGGCCTGTTTAAATGTTGGGAGGGTGTTGGCCTGTCTGATGTGGTTGGGGAGGGCGTTCCTGAGGAACGGGGCTGCGGCTGAAAAGGCCCCATCACCCCAGGTCCGGAGCTTGGTCCTGGTGGTCTTGAGGGTGGTTTGGTCGTCAGACCTGAGGCAACGGGAGGGGGTGAGGAGGGGGACGAGGTCGGCAAGGTAGGAGGGGGCCAGATTGTTGATGGCTTTGTAAGTGGTGAGTAGGATTTTGAATTGGATCTTATATACCGACTTGCACACGGACAGTCAACCCACCACACAGGCCTACAGTATATCACCACGTAGGACACTGTCCAACGAGTCACAACAAACAATGTCTGATCTGATCAAAATGTGAGGGTTTTTAGCCGGGATTACAGCAGCGAAAAAAAGTATTTGGAGCTGGAAGCCTCCCCATTCCCTCTCCTTGTGTTTTGATTTGTGATAGCGAAAATACCACCGCTCATCCGTTATCAAACTTTGCTGAGGTGCTGGAACTGAAGAGTATCAGTAGATACTCAAACACGGCAAAAAAAACTAGTTTATTGCAAGCTTTCGGTCATAGACTTCTTCAGGCATGCAATAAACTATGTTTTTTTGCACAGTGTTTGAGTGTGCGGATGCTGTGGTTTTAATTTGTGATAAAATGTTATTAATAATAAAATCAATAATACACATTGTCTGATCAAACCAAATGTTCTGAGAGATAACACTGAGAGAGAACACGCAGCTTTATTTTGGTTTGAACACATGGAGACGTCAGCGTGATGACCTCACCTGGCTCCAGGTCCAGGATCATGTCCAGGGCCTGGCGGTAGTGGGGCACCTGCTCATTCAGCCCTGTCAGGTTAAACTTGTCCTGAATGTAGTCCTCATCAACCTGACAGTGGAATGGATGCATAGTTAGCAACTAGTTCATTTGTCAACTGCACATCACACACACGCATGCATGCACGCACGCACGTACGCACACACACACACACACACACACACACACACACACACACACACACACACACACACACACGGTCTATTGTTGCTACACATAGCCTATGCCTAAGCTACAGTAGGCCTATTGCATAACAGGTTAAAAAGGATTACTGGAGTGCTGACAATTAAGAAAGTGGGGAGTTAAAATTAGATTGGTTTGCACACACACTGAGGAGGTATTGTAAGAAGATCCACTTTATACATTACAGAACAAGTCAAAAACACTCATAACGTCATTCTGCTACATGTTCCACTGTCACAGGGAATGACTGAACCATGAAATTACTGGGATAACAGTTAATTCTGAATTTCTAACAGACTCCAAGATAGTTAGCTAGCTAACTCTTCCTGCCTGCTCATTTCAAGACCCAACCCAAAGGTGCTGATGAAAAAAGACACCTAAAAAAAAAAAGACAAATCCATCCCATCCAGGGGTAGGGGTGGTTAGGTAACATCCAGGGGTAGTAGGGGTGGTTAGGTAACATCCAGGGGTAGTAGGGGTGGTTAGGTAACATCCAGGGGTAGGGGTGGTTAGGTAACATCCAGGGGTAGGGGTGGTTAGGGATCCTTCTGACCTCACAGAAGAACTCATTCCCTCTCAGTCCGCAGAACCAGGAGATCCACGACACCTCTTCTGAGCTGCTCATCCTCCTGAGTCCTGACATGTCAGAGAGAAGAGAGACATCATGCAAGGCTGAAAACATGTATATCATAATAAAGCAATCGGGTTCTGTGAACTTAAACGTGTTGATGGTGTCGTCCATTCCTGGTCCTTGGGACCCACAGGAGGGTGTGCATGCCATGGTTCTCTTCCAGCCTTGCAGGAGCCTACAACACTACTAGACTTCATTCCAATGATGTAGTCAAGCCCGAGCTGTGAATTAGTTCATTTGTTCTGAGTCATTCATGGCCAATAAAACCCGTAGTTTAGTTTAATGAGGAGTGTTGGTTGGTTGTATGGAACACATGATGCCTGCTGCACAACAAGTGGATCCGCCAGTGGACCAGCCGTGTCTGCTAGCGGTGAGAGAACTCAATATTCTTTAGAGAATGATGATTTCGAGATCAAATTCAATTGTAAAAATGTATATGCTGAACACACTTTAATTACTTGGTTGACAGCAAACACTAGTAGTTTCAATATTTGTGAAATAAAGAATAAGTTTGCAATGCTCGAGTGACAGCTAGCCAGCTGACGTTAGCTACCAGTTATCATGGGCGCTAGTTGACTAGCTACGTTACCAGGCGACACACCACTCCATACATCCATACAAAACATTACTTTACTAATCTAGTCATATATTAAAACAAAAATACTGCCTCCACAAATTCCCTTACCCCTTTTGTTTTTAACCCGGTTAGATATCCGTCTAGCGTCTAGATACGTTAGCTAGCTAGCTCTGCCGGTGTCTGTAAACACAGGGTGCGTTCGTAAATTCGACCTGAGAGCGCCGGAGCGCACACTGCGTCAACGTCATAAAGGGACCAAGTAATTTGATTGGACAAGAGGCATTCTATGTGTGCTGATCAGATATCCAGAGCGAATTTACGAACGCAGCCAAAATCCCTCTTCCGGTAACATATCTCTTCTTCGTGCATTCCAGTGGAATTCTTCTTCTTGTTTTCAACCTTCTGTCTGCTTCTGTCCGCCTCTTGGCATCTTGCTGCCATCCTCAGGGTTGGAGTTTACACATACAAACCCTTAAGGCCCTTGCACACCAATGCGTTTTTTACGTCCGTTAAAAAAATAAATTAGAACTCATGTTGTGTCAACCACGCTTGCACACCAATCCGTAATATTCGTCCGTCAAAAAAAAAACGCAACAGGTTCGATTTTCTGCGTTTTTCGCGTCCGTCAAAAGCGTTCTGAGAGTAGTTTATTTTTTATTTATTTTTTAACTCTGGCCAACTCTGGCCACTGTACGAATGTACACTGAGGTAAACAGTGAGAGACACCACTGAGGTAAAGTAAAGTGAGACTAGATAAGAGAAAGAGATAGCTAAAATAAGAGAAAGTGATGGCCTCCGAGAAGCTAATCCTACTTGTCAGAGCACAAAGCTCAGAGCGCAGAGTCGTGATTACAAAGATTCAGAGTACAAAGACAGAATATGGCAGAGTATTGGAGAGCAGACTGGAATCGGGAATGGTATGTATTGATTACGAAATATTATTATTTATTTATTAAATCATGTTCGAAATAAAAGATTCATTCATTCATTCATTCGTAGACTAGTGATTGTGTTCTGGGTAGCTAGCTAGTTAGGTATGAATGCCATTTAGCAATAAGCTGTCTTGTTTTACTGTATAAAGCAGGTGTATTAGCAGGTGAAACTCCCCTTGCTGCCGACGAGTTCTGAGGATGGGGTGGATCCAATATTTCCTTTTCCTTTTCCTATTTTCAAGAAGTAAAGAGGAGCACAAAATCATCCTCACTGCTTGAAGACTCCATGTTGCGTATTGCGAAAGGGTTAGGAGAGGAGAGGAGAGTAGGCGTGTCAACAGACCCTGAAAGTTCGCAACGTAAAAAAACGCAACGGACTGGTGTGCAAGGTCTCTGTGCGTAACGTTTTTTTCGGATGATGGATTTAAAAATACGCATGCGTAAACGTAAACGCACGCATTGGTGTGCAAAGAGCATGCTGTGCCATTTGCATGCATATCAAATAAACAATACAACATTTCCAAATCTCTTGTTATTATAATAATACTGCTGGAAACTACAGTCTATGGCTTGGAAAAATATCGATTATTATGTATTTGGGGATACTTGATCGCTCAACACATAGTAGAGTTATACCAGACTTTCCCTCTTAAGGAACATAGGTGCAGTCATTTATTTTGGCCAATCGGCGTTAAGCTACCATTGAAAATGCCAAATTGCCATGACTCATTTCTCACTGTCTAATAATTTCTCACGGTCTAATCATTTCTCAGTCTCAAGAGTAGTCCTGATAGGTATACAGAAAGTAAATATACAGAATATATACAGGTGTTTACAGACGGATCAAAAGATCCAATAACAGAAAAGACTGGTTCTGCAGTGGCAGTTCCCTAACCACAGAGTTGAGTTATGTAAAAGGACTCCAAACTTCTTAAGTGTATACAGTTGAGTTGTACACAATTTGGATGGCTTTAGACTTAGAGTGGGTTGAGCAAACCAAACCCAGCAGAGTTCTGATCTATAGTGACTCAGCAATCTGGTCTGTACAGCTTAAAGTGTGCTGCTACATCTAGTAAGTGCCCAGACTTGATATATAAAAGAATGGAAATACATTCACAAGTCGTAAAACAAGGAACTGGGGTCACATTTATTTGGGTCCCTGCGCATATATGGGCATTAGTGAGTGGATAAACTAGCCAAACAAGCTGTTAAAAAAGTGACATAGACACCGTAATTCAAATATCAAAATCGGAGGGAAAGAGTATTGTGTGGAGGGGAAGCCAATAAAAAGTGCCAGCAGCAGTGGGACTAAGAATAGGCCACAGTCATTTGAATGGAACTCTTCACATTATAGGAAAACATCCGACAGGATTATGTGACTATTGTCAGGTAAAAGAAACAGTAGAACATGATAACTGCAGGAAATATGCGTCAGAAAGACAGGCCATGATGGAGGGACTGAACAGATCAGGTCTGACAAGAGAAGGTAGACAGGGCAGGAGGAAGTGTCTGGTCAGCTTTCAAGAGAACTGGTGATTCCCTCCACACTGCATTGTGAATAATCCTGCTTCCCTACACACTGTAAATATGGGTTAGGGTTTGTTATGTTTGAGGTAAGAAGCACACAACACACTGTATCATAGCGTCACTGTGTTCTTTACTGAAGTATCAATGATCAGCTCTCCCTCTAGTTAGCTGAATGGTGAATTTTCTGCTTGCTCCGGCAGTACGGGTGAAATGATGAGATCTGACACAATTCGGTTTGATTTCCTTCTTCCTCTAATAAACAGATTGTAAAACTGAACACAACACATTGATATTAGTACATGTAAATAATTAACAGTGAACAAACTAACAGAAAAGATTTAACAACTACACAATCATACAGAACTCAACTTACCAACTCCCATCTCTCTGTACAACTGATCTCCAGTCTCCCCTGTCTCTCAGACCACACTCATTAAGCCCGCCCCCATTTCTATCTAACCAATCACTCCACTCATGCATACTTTTAACCAATCACAATCAACAAATAAAATAACCCCCAAATGAACCCTCCCATGGATTAGCCAAACACCTCCCACTTGGTCCATTGGTCCTTTATAACTAAATGGACCACAACTTTCCCTCTCTTCAATACAGTCATTTTTACTGCTCCTCCACGGGAAACAGCACGACCACCCGCCTGACGTCTCGGTCGAGCGTTGGGAAGAGATCGCGGCCTTCGCTCCTTCTTCGTCCTGAAGCCCCCACTCCTAGAGCAGGCTGGCTTAGGCAAGCCCTCACTCTTACGTCCCGAACCAACCCCTTTTCGTCTGGCCTCGCTTCCACCACCCGCCCCAGGCGGAATTGCCCCTTTAGGGCATTTTGGTCAGCCATCCAGACCACGTCTCCCACGGCCACATTTCGGGCTTCTCTGTGCCACTTGGTGCGGATGAGAAGTCCGGGCCCAGCTAGTTGACTCCACTGTCGCCAAAACCGTCCCACTTCTTCCTGGACGCCGAGGCTAACTCCGCTTCTTGTCTCCCTCAGGCGAGTAGCCTCCCACTTTGCGTCTTCTGGAGCCCTCCTGCAAAACAACCACTGCCTAACAGCTCGCCGGACCCACCCAACTACCCGAATGAGCCTGCCTATTTTACTGAAGCGTTCTGGCTCAATCAGGTCCATGAGAGCAGCGCCCCAAAGCCTCTCCCTCTCATGCTCGAGGTCCCTGGAACTCCCAACCGGTGTGGATGTCCCCTTTGCATTTGCTTCCTCCTCAATGGCGCATTTCGGGTCCAGCCCCTTCCTCGCCTGAGCGCGTGTTACAGTTGCAGTGAACGCTTTCCGTTGCAGCATGCTCACGCTGTCTCGAGCACTTACAGCCACTCCCCTGGATGTTTCCTCGCTCAGCTGATCAGCCAGCACCAACACCTCTGACTCTGGCTCCACATTGGCCCTCGTTTCTGCAGGCTGGCCCTCTTTGCTCCTCCCACTTTGACCCGACTGGATCCGTGGTTCCGGAGCGAAACCTCCAGTGTTGAGCGTCCTCTCGATTCCCTCCGTGATGCTCCTCAGCTCTCTCCTGTCGCCATGAGACGCTAGAATGTCGTCTACATAGGTGTCCTCCTCAAGCGCTCTCCGCTCTTCTTTTAGGTGGGCGACCTCTGGCAGCCTTGCCGTCTTCCTCATGGCCAGCTGGGCGATGCATCCGGCTGGCTTGTCCCCGATGTTGACGCGGGTAATTGCGTAGGTTTTGATCTTCTTTTCCTCTGCGAGAGTCATCTCTTTCCCGCCCGGCTGACAATTTCCGCAGCGACACCCTCTGCACTTTGGCTCGCACGCGGCGCTGATGCTATCCCAGCTCCACCACTCGAGGACCTCTTTGCTGCTTGCAGCTGTTCTCCCGGTCTTTTCATGACCTTGCGGCTTCTGGTCTCCATCCTCTTCTTTTGCGCTGGGCGTCTTGCAGGGGATCTCCTCAAATCTTACTGCCTCCGTTTTCAGAGAACGTGCAAAGTGCGTCTGGGAGTTGTGTGCGGATCTTTCCCAACTTTCAAACAGGTCTGGGTGCGTTCCTCCCACGGTCTTCCCCAGAGGCCCGTCCCACAGCACTAAGTCTCCCGTCCCTCTTCTCCACCGTGGAGCGAGTCGTCCCTCTCGGTGGCTGATCAAGAGTTCGATTTCCTTAGGTCGGACCAGCTCTTTCTTCTCGACCCCAGGGAAGAACTTACAGAGTCGCTCTGGACTGATGACCTTGTCTGCACGAGCGATTGTGTCGAGCCCGTAGCATACCATCTCGTGGGGACTCCATCTGTTGTTGCTCCACGCCCTGACCTTTAGCAGGTATTTGTTAGTCTTGACCCTGACCTTCATTCCACCGACCCCCTGCACAGTCAGTGTTACTTGCCTCCGCTCCAGTTGGAGCCGATCGGCGGCCCGGTTGGTGATATAATTTGTGTCGGAGGCGAGGTCTATGAGGGTTCCCAGGGCATTTCCTGCTTCTGTTTTGACTATCAATGTCATCATTAGTACTGGATGTTCCTCTGGCCCATTCTCCGCGAAGAGACCCCCGCCTTCTGCGCCCGTGTTCAGCGTCATCGAAGCCTTACTGGTGAATGCGTCCTTCATCCTCCTTTCCTGTTCAGGGTTGAGTCCCAGAGAGTCCAGGACTTCCCGTTGCTTATCAGAGAACCCTGGCCCTGTCTTCTTTCCCTCACTCCACTCGGGACACAGAAGGTAGTGATGACTTGCCCTTCCTTCATTCTGCTTGCACACTCTGCACAGGTACCGGTTACTACACTCCCCGTCGGCGCCGTGCATGCCCAAACATTTCTGACAGGCTTTGCTTTGCCTTGCTATGGCTCGTTTCTCTGCCAGACTGAAACTCTTGAACTTTTGGCAGAAGAATATTTTGCCACCGTGCTGATCGCTTCCACAGATGTCACACTCTTCTCTTCTTTCCGAGTTCCTGCCCGTGACTCTGGTTTCACCTCGATGTTCCTCCTCTTCTTCATCTACCGGTGAGTCTCTCTCCATGGCCCTCGTGAATGCCCTCTTCTCCCATCTGACTGGCCTCTCCGGTGTTCCCCCAGAGGTCTCCGTGGAGCCTCGGATTCGAGCCATCCCCTCGAGGATTACTTCCTGCCTTTTCAGAAACAGAAGAAGAGCATCGAACCGCTTGTCTGGGGCGACTTGGTTTTTGGGTTTGGTTACAAAGGCAATCCAGCCTTCCTGCACACGATCTGGCAGTTTGCTCTCGATGGCCTTAAGTACAAGTGGGTTCTTCATAGCGCCCACTTCTCCTAAGTCTGTCAGGTCCATGAGGGCTCTTTCCACTGCCTGAATAAGGTCGATCGCTTTCCTCGGCTGGTTTCCTTTTACCGCTGGTATTCTTTCCAATTCCTCAATAATTTGCAGCGCGATGGTTGCCTTGTCTCCAAACCGATTCTCCAAAGCTGTGAATACGTCTTCCGCTGAGCGGTAGCTCGAGAGTTTGAGTTCCTCGAAAACCTTTCGGTCTATGCTCTCGAGGAGGTGGAGTTTCTTCACCTCTGGCGACCCCGATGGGTCTCCCTGCTGCTGCAGGCTCTCCCAATCTTTCCGCCAGCGATGAAAATCTCTCATACACCCGCTGAACACGGGCAGCCTTGTTGGAGGGAGTTTGATCTTGGAGATGGCTCCAGTGCGGTTGCCTTCCAGCCCTGCCTCCCGGGCTTGTTCCCATGCTTCCCGCTGAGCCTCCAGTAGTTTGGCGCGCTCTTGAGCGGCTATTTCTGCTGCCTTCAACTCAATCACGGCCGCCTTCTGCCTTGCCTCAGCGATCTCTTCTTCGGCCCCCAATTTCACCTTCGCTGTCTCCTTCTCAAACTCGGCCACGCTATCAGCTGACTTCAGTCTTGCCTCAGCGGCTTTCCTTTCCAGCTTGGCAATGGCTTCTTTATTTTCTCTATTTGTCGCTCGATCTTTGGCCTCTTCTTCGGCGAGAACGTCGGCCCTTTTCCTCTCATCTTCGGCGAGAGCGTCGGCCCTTTCTCTATTCGTCGCTCGATCTTTGGCCTCTTCTTCGGCGAGAACGTCGGCCCTTTTCCTCTCATCTTCGGCGAGAACGTCGGCCCTTTTCCTCTCATCTTCGGCGAGAGCGTCGGCCCTTTCTCTATTCGTCGCTCGATCTTTGGCCTCTTCTTCGGCGAGAACGTCGGCCCTTTTCCTCTCATCTTCGGCGAGAGCGTCGGCCCTTTTCCTCTCATCTTCGGCGAGAACGTCGGCCCTTTTCCTCTCATCTTCGGCGAGAGCGTCGGTGGCCATTTGCTTTGCTGCGGCGGCCTTGTCGGCCATTTTGTCAGTATTCTCCTTCTCAACTCTTCCAAATTCAGTCACAAACGTTTCCCAAAGTTCATCCCTTTTGTCCTCCAGCTCCTCTAGTGACTTTCTCGTGTTGCACGCCTCAACTACAGGGATCCACTCCCCCCAGCTTGATAGCAGACTTCGCGCTTTGATGATGAGGCTCTCTGTGAGTGTGCTTCGTTCTTTACAAACGTCGTGGGTTGCCTCTTCTAGACTGATCCTCTTCGCGCCTTCGTGACTCCTTTCTGCTCGTCTAATTGTGGATGAAAGTTCGACCCCCGCGAACCTTGTCCACATGTTGGCCTTTAAAACGTGACCGACCTGTTCAACCTTCTGAGCTCTCTCCTCAGCGGCCTTGGTGATGTCTTGAAGAAGCTGACTGTTACCTGTCTCAGGTTCCTGACTTGCTTTGGCCTGCAAACCTTCCTCATAATTGTCGTCTGCAGAGTTTAGGTCTTTCGCGTTTGATAGGAGCGCTATCCACTCGCGTTTCATGTCATCTTCGCCCATCAATGCCACTGACCTGATGATGTGGCGGTATCCTCTCTCAAAAGTGACTGCCAACTTTTCCCTTTCGGTCCTTAGTGCCTCCATTCTGCCTGTGACTCAGAAATAACTTGTGTGTACCTGTTTCGTCTTTCTATCTTATATCTTCAGCCCTCTCTGACTCCCTGAGCTGATTTGCGCTGGTCCCTGCACTTCCTTAACTAGTCTTCGGCAGCGGAACCAGGTTCACCGTGGGGTCATCCCAGGGATACTGCTAAAAATAAAATAATAAAGTGGGAGAGGATTTTCCTCCCCCCGACGACTTAATACCCAGGTACACACAAACCTATTTTAATGCAAACAGTCAATAGAGTCACAGAGAAGAGTGCTGGGTGTGGGTAGCTCTCTGGGTAGCTGCTATTAGCTCGCAATTCCTTTCTTGGTGGGTCTTGTAGGTTAGCCTAGCTGGCTGTGGATTCTTGCAGTTGGGTTAACCAGTTGAAGCTAGCCGTGGATTGTTTCACTCCTTGCCTGCCTAGCTAGCTGTAGCTTTGAGTGCTATAAGCTCTACCGCGTGCCTGTGCGCTATTGCGACAACAGGGCTAACGCTAGCTTAGTTGGCTAATGCTCCGCTAGCTAGCAAGTGGCTAGCTAGCTACAGTTGCGGGCGCCACGGCTCCGTTGCCGGCCTAGTTAGCTGTAGCTTTGAGTGCTATAAGCTCTACCGCGTGCCTGCTGCGCTATTGCGACAACAAGGCTAACGCTAGCTTAGTTTGCTAATGCTACGCTGGCTAGCAAGTGGCTAGTTAGCTACGGTCGCGGGCGCCACGGCTCCGTTGCCGGCCTAGTTAGCTGTAGCTTTGAGTGCTATAAGCTCTACCGCGTGCCTGCTGCGCTATTGCGACAACAAGGCTAACGCTAGCTTAGTTTGCTAATGCTACGCTGGCTAGCAAGTGGCTAGTTAGCTACAGTTGCGGGCGCCGCGGCTCCGTTGCCAGCTGGCGGCTGCGTCACTAACCTGACCAGGCTTTAGCTTGCTCTTATCTCCGGTGAATGGATCCTTGTCCTCCCGGAGCTTCTGTTGCGTCCAACCGGGCTTGTATTCCTTAGCTAACTGACGGTCCGTCCTCCTGCGGTCGTCAGCGGGTGTTTTACAATTGATCAGCTCTCCCTCTAGTTAGCTGAATGGTGAATTTTCTGCTTGCTCCGGCAGTACGGGTGAAATGATGAGATCTGACACAATTCGGTTTGATTTCCTTCTTCCTCTAATAAACAGATTGTAAAACTGAACACAACACATTGATATTAGTACATGTAAATAATTAACAGTGAACAAACTAACAGAAAAGATTTAACAACTACACAATCATACAGAACTCAACTTACCAACTCCCATCTCTCTGTACAACTGATCTCCAGTCTCCCCTGTCTCTCAGACCACACTCATTAAGCCCGCCCCCATTTCTATCTAACCAATCACTCCACTCATGCATACTTTTAACCAATCACAATCAACAAATAAAATAACCCCCAAATGAACCCTCCCATGGATTAGCCAAACAATCAACAATAGACAAGAGCAACACATCACATGTACCATTCTTTACACGTCTGGCCCCTCTCTGAACACTGCCCTGACCGACCTCCAACAGAGCTTTAACAGCATCCAATATGCCTTCTCCAACCTCCATCTTCTCCTAAACACCAATAAAACTAAATGCATGATCTTCAATCGGACCCTACCCCAAGCCTCCTGTCCCCCAAAAATCACCTCACTGGATGGGTCAGTACTAGAATTTGTCAATACATACAAATACCTAGGTATCTGGCTTGATAGTTCACTCTCCTTCCAAACCCACATCAATAACCTACTCACCAAAGTCAGAACAAGAATTGGTTTCCTGTACCGCAATAAAGCTTCCTTCACCCACTCTGCAAAACACACTTTGGTAAAAATGACCATCCTGCCAATTCTGGACTATGGAGATATAATTTACAGGATTTCCCCAAAAAACCTTCTCAATAAACTGGACGTCATCCATCACACTGCCATCCGCTTTGTCACCGGTGCCCCTTTCAATACACATCACTGCGACCTGTACTCCCAAGTCAACTGGCCATCACTCCACACCAGGCGACTGACCCACTGGTATCAGTTCATCTATAAATCCATCATCGGCAAATCCCCCCCCCCCTACCTCTGCCTACTGAACTTCTCATCCAGCACACGCAATCTCCGCTCCAACAAATATATCACTCTGGTCCCCCCCAAAGTCCGCACCTCCTTTGGCCTGAGTCATTCTGTTCAGTTTGCTGCCCCCCCCCCCTGACTGGAATATGTTGCAGTTTACACTAAAACTCACCACTCTAATCGCGTTACCCACTTTTAAACACTCACTTTTAGATGTTGTCTCGGATCACTGCACCTGCTTTTAAGTTAACTTCCCCCTGGTCCCTGCTGTCTTTTACATATTGTGTTGTGATATATAGATGTTTTTGATACATGTGTATGGTATTCATGTTTTATATTGTATATATTGGGTTGTGTTCTATATCGTATATACTGGGTTGTGTTTTGTGTATAGACTTGCCTCTGTTCTGCCAATTGGCCAGATCGTCATTGTAAATTAGACTTATCTGGTTAAATAAAGGTTAAATAAAATTAAATTAAAAAACACAGATATAGACACATCAATTAGGCTACACAATCACAGTAATCGATCATACATGAATCACCGTAGTCACAAGCAATCAACCCAGAGTAGCCCCATTAACCCTATGTGTGGACACAACAGGGTTAGCCCAGTCTTTTAAAAATATATATTATTATTATTTATTAATAATACCGTATTACATCCGTAATACATCATAGGCAGAGTAGGTGCAAGGAAAGTAGGTGCAATAATCAACATCGATATTGCGCAGTTGACGTTTATGAGTTGTTGATACAGTACTAAGCATACTACAATAATACTATCATAATATCATATCTAACAGAAAGAGGCGAGTGAATTGTCAGGAAAACAGTCGCTGTATGACATTGATTGGTGGGAGCCTCAGCCGGGGCGAGTTGTATTCGTTATACAATATATATCATATAATGTAAACCAAAGGCTAACTAACTCAGACCAAAACAAAATATAGGCTTATAGCAGCATAACTTGTTGATAAGTTGACAAATCAGCACACATAAATATAGAACGAATTTGAGGCTGACCAACGTCTGATCACCATATTGCAACATTTTAAAGTTTGAAAGTCTAACCGTAGGTTTAACAGGGACATAATAGCCTATGCACAGAATATATACTATCATAATCAGGACAGGAAAGAAAACATAGGCAATATTTATTTATGAGGAAGACAGGCGTAGCAGATATGTGTGGTTGCAGAGAGGGGGTTGAATTGCATCATTTGTATTTATATGTTAAAGCACTTTGAGCTGCAACGTTTGCAGGAAAAGTGCTATACAAAAAAAGGGTTATTATTATGATTATGATTATAATAATGATAATAATAATAATAATAATCATTATTATTATTATCATGCAAACATATCTGTTTGAGCGCGCCCTCCGAAGTTTGACCGCACACGTTAAAAAAATACACCATGACGTCATAATAACCCTATAGAATGGTTTGGTGTGACAACGGTACCATGGCGTCATAATAAACCTATAATAACATGGTTTGGTGTGACAACGGTACATACATACTTGTATAACGGTACATGATAGACAGATTGTCCACGGGGATGCGAATGAGAATATATACCATTTCTTCTACAGTTGTTTTCTACACATAAGGATTAGTAGAAAAAGGAGGAATTCTTCGTTTCCACGAAGCCCCCTTTCGGTATGTTAGCTATGTTAGTTGTCTTCTCTTTCCATTTAATAATAATAATAATAATAATAATATCTTATATCTAATAATGTTATTCATGTTAATATTATTAATATCTAATGTATATTTTAATGTTAGTTGATGAATCTATATATTTGTATATATTTGCATATTTACTTAAATCGTATAGTATTTTTTATATTATTTAGTTATTTTGTTTATCTTTGTGGACTGGATGGCTTATTCTTGTTTTATTATGTAGTTTATATTATTGCTATTGTGTTTTATTGATTACTATTGTTTTATTATTTTTATGCTGTGTGGATATTTTAAAGCACTTCGAGTTGCAAAGTTTGCAGGAAAAGTGCTTTTCAAATAAATATTATTATTATTATTATTATTATAATTATAATGCCAATGCTATGACACTAAGGTACCCAGCAAACACAGCCAAGTTGTTTCCTGTGTGTTAACCTCCTGTGAGGTTGCAACGTTGTTAGAAGGTAGCCAATGAAATGCTACTTTAATACTACTTCTAAGGGTCGCGACAACGTAACTGCGGAGCCTTTAGCCTTTAGCCCATCTGGTAGGGTGCCTTCCAACATTTTGCCACACTACAGCCGACTATTCCGAGAATGTTGTACACAACCTCACCACAGCCTAACTTCAAGGTTCAACTGTGTTTGCTGGGTATAGCCAATATTTTCTCCATGTAGTTGAGTAATAGAATTCGTTTGGAATTGTGGATTTATTTTGTCTGATTTTTTTTTTTTAAAGAAAAAAACGAAAAATGCTATGTGACTCATCTGGTGTTGGGTTTGTGTGCTACGTTGTAGGAGCAGGCCGAGCAGGCCAAGAGCTTAGTGCATGAAGGAAGGATTCAGATGCAGCAGGCCGAGCAGGCCAAGAGCTTAGTGCATGAAGGAAGGAATCAGATGCAGCAGGCTTTTGTGAAGTTGAGGACACTGAGAAAGGCGGTGAGAAACAAGCACAATGAAAATATATTGTTAGATGGCTACAGGGCATGTTTGAAACATTTTTGTAATAGCTGTGTTTGGAATGGCATACTAGCATACTACTCATACTAGATTTTAGAATGCCAGAGCGTTCACACTGTACAGTATGCGAGATCTGACTAGCTAAAATGTTTATGAGTAGTATGTAAAAAAATCTGTAAATCTTTTTACAACTTGTTTAGCTATTAAGTTCTGACTATGTCGAAGTAGTATCTACGGGTATCTACGGTAACTAAGGTAACGTCAGATCAGATACATACATCACATTTTTGGAATATATATGGTTACTTTCTCACCTGAAAACATATTAAAACTTCATAAAATGACATGTTAACACTTGTAGAGCCAAAATTACAGCTTTTAGCCAATATTTTTTAAAATAGAGGATTTAAAATCCCCGCTCCTGGACCGGCGAAATGCATTCTGGGTCAGGGTGCAGTATGCATACTGCAGTGTAAACGGTTGGCTGGTATTGGCATACTTATTATGAATTTAGTGTGCAGTATGCAGTATATACTCATTGAGTATGCTAGTATGCAGTATGCTAGTATGCCATTTCGAACACAGCCTAAGCCTTAGTGCTTTTTCTTTCCACAGAGAATTGACTCTTGCCTTCACCCCCCCCAAGAGGCCCCAGTGGGACGTCACTCACCACCTGGCCCTCTTCCCCTGATGAATGACATGCCATCTCCTCCCGGTGTAGTCTTCCCTCCTATACAGGTCCGACTGCGCCACCATGCTCTTTGTAGCAATACAACACCCATAGGTGGAAGTCACATGGGCTCCCGTCACATGGGCTCCCTAACCCTCATGTCTGGCTTCCCAGCCGGCCGGCCTTCCCCCCCTCCACGCCCGTTGCCTAAGCGCCCCGGCCCTTGCCTTCCAGATCCGGGTAATCTTCCTCCGTCCATGAGCCTGAACGGGCCCAAGCCCCCTTCTTACTCTCCAGACCATCCATCGTTCATCCCAGGCCGTGCTCAGTCTTCTTTGACAAACACAAAGATAGACACAAAGTCTTGGGTTGCAAAACAGAAAATCCAAGATGCAATTGCATTTGGAAGTGATAAAGATAATGCTCCTTCCAGCTGTAACAAACTGGAATGTCTTGAAGCAGAGCTAAAAAGGGCAGTGTTTCTCTTGAAAAGTTTACAGGAAGAAGAGAGGATACTGGAAGAAGACCAGAAGGTCAAAGAGGAGGACCACATAAAGGTTGTAAAGAGAGAAAACCTTTTCAATCAAAAAGAAGCAACATTAATGAAAGAAGAGGAGAAAAGGAAAAAAAAAGAGAAAAAGAAGAGCCTTGAGCAAGAAAAGAAAGAGATTGAAAAGGAGGAGAAACGTCAACAGAAGGAGGAGAAACTGAAATCAGAGGAGGCAAAAAAGCAAGCGAAAGTGAAGTTGGAGGAAGAAAAAAAGCAACAGAAAAAGAATAAGAAAAAGCAAGAGAAAGAGAAGAAAGAGAAAGAGAAGGAAGAGAAGATTAGACTAGAGGAGGAAAAAAAGAACACAAAAGAGAGAATAAAGAAACTTGAAAATGAGAATAAGGAGAAGGAAAAGGAAAATAAAAGGTTTTCAGAAGAAGAGAAAAGGAGACTAAAGGCTGAAAAGAAAATACAGAAGAAGGACAAGAAAAAGAAAGAGAAGGAACAAAAGATCGAGGAATATCAACGGAAGATAAAACAGTATCAGGAGAGGAGAGAGGAGAAGAAGCAAGAGAAAGAGAAATGGGAGGAACAGAAAAAAATTGCTAAAATTGAACTTGCGATGAAAAAAATAAAGGAGGCAGATGTGAAAATAAAAGACTGGGAGGAGCAACAGAGAAAGAGAGAAAATGAGAAGGAGAGGGAGGAAAAGGAGGCAGAAGAGAGAAATGAGAAGCAGGACAGACCCAAAAAAACGGCAAAGGTGCTACTCAGAGAGAAGATGGGGCGGCTGTGGCGCAGGAGGTAGAGCTGCCGTCTAATGATCGCAAGGTTGGCAGATCGGCGGTTCGAGCCCCGGCTGGCCACATGTCGAAGTGTCCTTGGGCAAGACACTGAACCCCAAATTGCTCCCAGTGAGCAGGCCGGCGCCTTGCATGGTAGCTTGCCGCCATTGGTGTGTGAATGTGTGTGTGAATGGGTGAATGAGAGGCCGTTGTAAAGCGCTTTGGATAAAGGCGCCCCGGTGTTTACCCACATCTTCAACGCCTCGCTGGAGCTGTGTCACGTCCCAGCGTGCTTCAAGGCGTCAACCATCATCCCCGTCCCCAAGAAGGCCAAGGTCACAGGCCTCAACGACTACAGACCCGTCACTCTGACCTCTGTCGTCATGAAGGTCCTGGAGCGCCTTGTCCTGGCCTACCTGAAGCTCATCACGGATCCTGTGCTGGACCCCCTGCAGTTCGCGTACAGAGCCAATAGATCCACGGAGGATGCCGTGAACATGGCTCTGCACTAGGCACTAGAACACCTAGACACTGCAGGCAACTACGCCAGGATCCTGTTCGTGGACTTCAGCTCGGCCTTCAACGCGATCCTCCCACACATCCTGGAGCACCAGCTATCCCTGCTGCAGGTGCCGGACTCCACCTGCAGGTGGATCACGGACTTCCTGACTGACAGGTCTCAGCGGGTGAAGCTGGGGAAGAGCATTTCCAGCTCCAGGTCCACCAGCACGGGCTCCCCGCAGGGCTGCGTCCTGTCTCCAGCACTGTTCTCCCTATATACCAACAGCTGTGTCTCCCGCCACCCCTCGGTCAAGCTCCTGAAGTTTGCAGACGACACCACCCTGGTGGGCCTCATCTCCAGGGGGGACGAATCTGCCTACAGGGGTGAGATCGAGGGGCTGCAGAGCTGGTGCAGTTTTAACAATCTGGAGCTAAACACTCTAAAAACAGTGGAGATGGTGGTGGACTTCCGTAGGAAAGCAGCCCTGCCCCCTCCCATCACGCTGGGAGGTACCCCGGTGGCCTCCGTGGAGTCATGCCGCTTTCTAGGCATGACCATCTCCCGGGACCTTAAGTGGGAGCGGAACACCGAGGCCCTCACGAAGAAGGCCCAGAAGAGGATGTTCTTCCTCCGGCAGCTGAGGAAATTCAGGCTGCCGAGGTCCATGATGGTCCAGTTTTACACGGCCATCATAGAGTCCATCCTCACCCACTCCATCATCACCTGGTTCCCTGCTGCAACGACCAAGGACAAGGCCAAGTTGCAGCGGGTGATACGTTCAGCAGAGAGGGTGATCGGCTGTCCCTTGCCCTCCCTCAACTCCTTGCATGACACCAGGGCTCTGAGGAGGGCAAGAAAGATCATGGCCGACCCCTTCCACGGCCTCCTCACCCTGCTTCCCTCTGGAAGAAGGTTGCGGCTGCCTAAGGCACTGAAGGCCCGCCACAGGCTCAGTTTCTTCCCCTCAGCCGCCAGGCTGCTAAATGACTCTGGCTTCCCCCTCCCCCCCGCCTCCAAGTCTGCCCAGGACTGAACATGCACTAGACCTTGAATAACTCTGCACTGCACTTTATTTACAGCACTATCCATGCACTGTCTGTCCTGTGTTGTCCTGTTTTTGCCTGTTTTTGCATTTGTATTGTACTTGTTTTGTTCATATATATGTGAAAAAAGCATAAATGCACCTTCTGTAATGCCAAAGCAAATTCCTATATGTGTCAAAGCATAATGGCAATAAACGTTATCTGAATCTGAATCTGAATCCATTTACCATTTACCAAGATGGCAGAGACCTATGAAAGGGCAAGACTCAAAGCCAAAGAGGAGAGTGAAGATGTGAAACAACACTGATAGTCCGGGAGCCAAAGCTTTTTTTTTTCTTCTTTTTTTGATGAACCTTGTTTTGTCAGGTAAAAAAAAGTTTTTTTCTCTGCTGTTTATTGTTGCTTGGGGGTACCTCTTCAAAATACAGGAAGGTGCCCTGTGATAGCCCTTGTGCATTTCAGATATTAACCCCTTCATGCCCGAAATGCCAAAATCCCAGATATTTTTTATTTATGAGATTTCATGCAAAATACTCAAATCAAATGCATCACATTTATGTTCACTCAGCTTTATTTATATAGCACCTTTCATACAAGAAATGCAGCTCAAAGTGCTTTACAACAGGAATAAGAACATAAAGTAAGGCAGTGGCTTGGTCGAGGACTTGCTGGAACGGTGCATCCACATTACCAATGGCTGATAGTTCGTACTCAGCTTTCAGGACTTTGATGACAGAGCCTTTTCCCAACCCATAGTAAGACGCTACGGTGTTGCATCCCGATATGGCATTACATTCATACATGGGCTGATGAAAGGGTCTTGACAATTTCTTGTGAATGCTTGGCCAGTGTCGACTTATAATAGTGGTCCACTGTTGCCCTTTCCTTGCGGGGGGATTCCATGATGAGTGGTACATCCAGTAATGGTGAAGGAGGAGGACAAACACGTCTGTGTCGTCAGAAACCACAGAGATTTGATGGGCTTCTCCAGCACACATCAGGACTTGTTGGACAATGATGGTGTCAACTTCTTCCTGCTGATCTTCTTGATCATAGTGGTTCCTTCTTTCTTCCATCTTGATCTCGATGGGTCATGGGTCCTCCCCTGTCACCACCAACTTGTGTTTGTTGGTGCTCCGTAGATGGAAAAGCCTGTCTTGGGTCAGTTCCTCATATAATAATAATAATAATAATAATAATAATAATAATAATAATAATACACTACCGTTCAAAAGTTTGGGGTCACCCAGACAATTTCGTGTTTTCCATGAAAACTTGCACTTTTATTTATCAAATGAGTTGCAAAATGAATAGAAAATATAGTCTAGACATTGACATGGATAGAAATAATGATTTTTATTTGAAATAATAATTTTGTCCTTCAAACTTTGCTTTCGTCAAAGAATGCTTCCGTTGCAGCAATTACAGCATTGCAGACCTTTGGCATTCTAGCGGTTAATTTGTTGAGGTAATCTGAAGAAATTTCACCCCACGCTTCCTGAAGCACCTCCCTTGATGGGCACTTCTTGCGTACCATACGGTCAAGCAGCTCCCACAACAGCTCAATGGGGTTGAGATCTGGTGACTCCGCTGGCCACTCCATTACAGACAGAATACCAGCTGCCTGCTTCTTCATTAAATAGTTCTTGCATAATTTGGAGGTGTGCTTTGGGTCATTGTCCTGTTGTAGGAGGAAATTGGCTCCAATCAAGTGCTGTCCACAGGGTATGGCATGGCGTTGCAAAATGATGTGATAGCCTTCCTTATTCAAAATCCCTTTTACCATGTACAAAAGCAGCCCCAGACCATCACATTACCTCCACTATGCTTGACAGATGGCGTCAGGCACTCTTCCAGCATCTTTTCACTTGTTCTGCGTCTCACAAATGTTCTTCTGTGTGATCAAAACACCTCAAACTTCGATTTGTCTGTCCATAACACTTTTTCCAATCTTCCTCTGTCCAATGTCTGTGTTCTTTTGCCCAAATTTTTCCTTTTATTGGCCAGTCTCAGATATGGCTTTTTCTTTGCCACTCTGCCTAGAAGGCCAGCATCCCGGAGTCGCCTCTTCACTGTAGACGTTGACACTGGCGTTTTGCGGGTACCATTTAATGAAGCTGCCAGTTCAGGACCTGTGAGGCGTCTATTTCTCAAACTAGAGACTCTAATGTACTTGTTTTCTTGCTCAGTTGTGCACCGGGGCCTCCCACTTCTCTTTCTACTCTGGTTAGAGCCTGTTTGTGCTGTTCTCTGAAGGGACTAGTACACACCGTTGTAGGAAATGTTCAGTTTCTTGGCAATTTCTCACATGGAATAGCCTTCATTTCTAAGAACAAGAATAGACTGTTGAGTTTCATATGAAAGTTCTCTTTTTCTGGCCATTTTGAGAGTATAATCGAACCCACAAATGTGATGCTCCAGATACTCAACTAGCTCAAAGGAAGGCCATTTGTATAGCTTCTCTAACCAGCAAAACCGTTTTCAGCTGTGCTAACGTAATTGCACAAGGGTTTTCAAGGTTTTTCTAATCATCCATTAGCTTTTAACGCGATTAGCAAACACAATGTACCATTAGAACGCTGGAGTGACGGTTGCTGGAAATGGGCCTCTACACACCTATGTAGATATTCCATTAAAAACCAGATGTTTGCAGCTAGAATAGTCATTTTCCACATTAACAATGTATAGAGTGTATTTCTGATTAATTTAATGTTATCTTCATTGAAAAAAACTGTGCTTTTCTTTCAAAAATACGGAAATTTCTAAGTGACCCCAAACTTTTGAACGGTAGTGTACATTAGACT
This sequence comes from Nansenia antarctica, assembly GCF_963989245.1. NCBI lineage: Eukaryota > Metazoa > Chordata > Actinopteri > Argentiniformes > Microstomatidae > Nansenia > Nansenia antarctica. Next base: position 21,874,154 of record NC_137680.1, read on the forward strand.
TATATAGAGCTTTTCTAGACACTCAAAGACGCTTTACAAACTGAAAAGATTGAGTAGTAATAATAAAAAGGTAGGAAGGGGCCAGATTGTTGATGGCTTTGTAAGTGGTGAGTAGGATTTTGAATTGGATCCTGTATTTTACCGGGAGCCAGTGTAGGTTTTGGAGGACAGGGGTGATGTGGTCACAGCAGCAAGTGGAGGTGAGCAGACGGGCAGCAGAGTTCTGGACGTATTGGAATTTGTTTAGGATGTTATTGTTGTTAAACCGTAGGGGATGCTGTTGCAGTAGTCGAGTCGGGAAGTCATGAAGGTCGTGGATGAGAGTTGCAGCAGCGGAAAAGGACAGGGAGGGTCGGATGCAGGCAATGTGGGAAAAAAGCTGATTTAGTGACCTGGTTGGCATGGGGAAGGAACGAGAGGGTGGGGTCAAAGATGATGCCGAGGTTGCGGACGTGGTTGGGGGGGGGGTTACGGTGAAGCCATCGATGTTGAGTGAGAATGTCTGGGTGGAACGGGTGAGGGACTTTGGGCCGATGATGAGGATTTCCGATTTATTGCAGTTGAGTTTCAGAAAATGTTATTGTATCCATGATTTTATGTCGTTGAGGCAGGTAGTGAGAGTGGAGTGGGTGTTAGGGGAGATGGTTTTGGAGGAGAGGTAGAGTTGGGTGTCATCAGCATAGCAGTGGAAGCGGAGGCTATGGCGGCGGAGGACCTGTCCAAGGGGAAGGATGTACAGGATGAAGAGGAGGGGGCCTAGCACTGAACCCTGGGGGACACCGTGGGTGACTGGAGCAATGGAGGATTTACTGTTATTTATTGAGATGTATTGATGTCTGTCTGAGAGATAGGACTTGAACCAGGAGAGGGCGGTGCCGGTTATGCCAATGTGTTGGAGACGGGCGAGGAGGATGGAATGGTTGATGGTGTCAAAGGTGGCGCTGAGGTCGAGGAGGATGAGGATGGTGAGGTGGCAGAAAGGAGTATGTCATTGGTGATTTTTAGTAGTGCTGTTTCAGTGCTGTGTTTGGAATGGAAGCCAGATTGGAATGGTTCATACAGGTTATTGCAGTCGAGGTGGGATTTGAGTTGGGCAGCAACAACTTTCTCAAGGATTTTGGACAGGAAGGTGAGATTGGAAATGGGTCGGTAGTTGTTGGGGGTGTCAGGGGCGAGACCGGGTTTTTTAAGTATGGGTGTAATAGCAGCGAGCTTGAGGGCAGGGGGGACAATGCTGGTGGACAGGGAGAAGTTCATTATGTTTGTGATGAGTTGGGTGAGTGTGGGGAGACAGGCCTTGACTAGGGAGGAGGGAATGGGGTCCAAGGCGCAGATTGAGGACTTCATGCTGGTGACCGTGTATATAATAATAATAGGTTCAGCTGTTTCTTGTTGTAAATGGACGACGAGACAACCTTCTGGGCCGGTAGCTTTGTTGATAGGAGGAGATGATTACGCTTTATGGAACGAGAAGCTTCGAGTTCCATAACGCTTTTATACAACGGTTACCACGTTTATCTATCAATATTTCACAAAAGAAAGACAAGACAAACTTTTAATTAATGTATTTGAATGGAACTATGTTTTATTGTAAGTGTATTAATCCTCTGAACAGTTGTTTATTGGTTGCTAAGCAACAGTAAGAATGTAACTTCGATAACGGTAATATACACAAACGCAGAGTAATATGAAAAGATGTGTCAACATTCCATTTAGCCGTGCGTATATCATGGATATCAGCACGGCTAGAACGCAAACTGACCAATAGAGACAATGGACCGGATCTATCCGTTGTATAATGGGGAGTGTGTCTATGTTCCCACAGCCCGATGGTCCCACAGCCCAATGGTCCCACGGCCAATGTTCCCACATTTCTAAGTAATCTAACTAACCCTAGCCCTAGCCCTAGCCCTAATCCTAACCCTAACACTGACCCTAACCCTATCCCTAGCCCACCTATGAAATATTAGAAATGTGGGACCATTGGGCTGTGGGACCATTGGGTTGTGGGAACATAGGGATGACCCTGTATAATGTGTCTTGTTGACCCCTGTCTCTCTGACATCTCTGGTGACGGACTTGGGCCCGATCCCGATTCCCTTTCCTACCCCTACAGCTCGTTTTGGAGCCTCTGAACAGAGCCACAAGGCATAGTGGTTGAAATCTTTCCCTAAGAAATCTTTCCCTAAGAAAAGACAAGACTGACTTCATACCTGTCAGACAGTGACGTCTACCTCATCTTCGACAGGTACTATGATTACAGTATCAAGTCCGTCACCAGAGATGTCAGAGAGACAGGGGTCAACAAGAAACATAATCTCCTCCTATCAACAAAGCTACCGGCCCAGAAGGTTGTCATCCATTTACAACAAGAAACAGCTCAACCTATTATTATATGAGAAACTGACCCAAGACAGGCTTTTCCATCTACGGAGCACCAACAAACACAAGTTGGTGGTGACAGGGGAGGACCCATGCCCCATCGAGATCAAGATGGAAGAAAGAAGGAACCACTATGATCAAGAAGATCAGCAGGAAGAAGCTGACACCATCATTGTCCAACCAGTCCTGAGGTGCTGAGAGACTGCGCCGACCAGCTGGCATCTTTAACCAGTCCCTGTCCCAGGCCACCGTCCCACCCTGCCTGAAAACCTCAACTATCATCCCAGTCCCGAAGAAAAGCACGGTGAGCTGCCTAAACGACTACCGCCCGGTGGCACTCACACCAATCATCATGAAGTGCTTCGAGAAACTAGTCCGGGCCCACATACTCACACGCCTCCCGCCCAACCTGGATCCATACCAGTTTGCCTACAGAGCCCACAGGTCCACAGAGGACGCCATAGCGACGACTCTCCACGCCACTCTATCCCACCTGGAGAGGGGAAACAGCTACGCGAGACTGCTCTTCGTGGACTTCAGCTCCGCCTTCAACACCATCCTTCCAGACAGGCTAGTGACCAAACTACTAGACCTGGGTCTATCACACTCTATATGTGCGTGGATCAAGGACTTCCTGACCGACCGCCCCCAGAGGGTGCGGGTGGGCCCCCACACCTCCACAGCCCTCAGCCTCAGCACTGGGTCCCCCCAGGGCTGCGTGCTAAGCCCCATCCTCTACAACCTCTACACCCACGACTTCACCCCCGTCCACCCCAGCAACTACATCGTAAAGTTTGCAGACGACACCACCGTGGTGGGATGTATCTCGGGGGGGGACGAGGCGGCGTACAGGGATGAGGTAGAGCAACTGAGCAAGCTGTGCAAGGTTAACAACCTGCTGCTAAACAAGTCAAAGACCCAGGAATTCATCGTAGACTTCAGGAGGAAAAAGTCCGAGATCCAGCCCCTGCTCATCGACGGAGAGAGCGTGGAGAGAGTCTCAACCCTCCGATTCCTGGGACACAACATGCGGGATGACCTGGCCTGGAAGGACAACACAAAAGGCACCATCAAGAGGGCACAACAGCGGCTATACACCCTGAGATGCCTCAGGAAAGAACACAACAAGCAGGAGATACTGGTGGCCTTCTACCACGGCGCAGTGGAGAGCATCCTCACCTACGGCATCTGCAACTGGTTCCACAGCTGCACAACAGCGGAGAGAAACGCGCTACAGAGAGTCGTGAAAACAGCACAGAAGATCACCGGCGCCCCCCTCCCCTCTCTGGAGGAGCTGTACAACACACGCTGTCTCAGGAGGGCCTCCAAGATCTCCAGGGACCCGACCCACCCTGGGCACGTACACTTTGTCAGGCTGCCCTCGAACAGGAGGTACAGGACCCCGGCCGCTAAGACAAACACACTGAAGGACTGCTTCTACCACAGGGCCGTCAAGGCCCTGAACACAGAAAAGGCCTAAGTTCTGGGCCCAGGACAGTCCGGACGGATTGTATGGCAGCTAGTGCTGAGGCACAAACATGTACATTTTCAAGCCTGCAAACTGTGACACTTTAAAATAACGTGAAAAAATACTTTTGTGCAATATGACAACCCTAGTTGACTATCTGTGCAGTATAGTACAGTGGATTGTGTACATAGCCTTTATTGATGTAAACCAGCTCCTTACCTTCTTGTGATTTTATGCTTTTATGCTTTTTCTATTTTTATTTATTTTTTCCCCTTTCCTAACACCAGGGGAGCCACCCCTCCTAAATGTCGTTGTTTGGTACCTGTACTGTAGCAATGACAAATCAAGTCCATTCCATTCCATGTGTGCCGGAGAAGCCCATCAGATCTCTGTGGTTTCTGACGACACAGACGTGTCCTCCTCCTTCACCATCACCTTCAGGCAGGACTGGATGTACCACTCATCATGGAATCCCCCCGCAAGGAAAGGGCAATAGTGGACATCAAGTCGACACTGGCCAAGCATTCAAAACCTTTCATCCGCCCATGCCATATCGGGATGCAATCAGGGTTTGGAAAAGGCTCTGTCATCAAAGTCCTGAAAGCTGAGTACGAACTATCAGCCATTGGTAATGTGGATGCACCGTTCCAGCAAGTCCTCGACCAAGCCACTGCCTTACTTTATGTTCTTATTCCTGTTGTAAAGCACTTTGAGCTGCATTTCTTGTATGAAAGGTGCTATATAATCTACTTACTTATACAAGCCGCACTGGACTATAAGCCGCAGGTGTTTTAATGTTTAATTACCATATGTAAGGGTTCGGGTGATTTTTTGAGGGGCCAGCGTCATCGCTGCCAGCAAAACGTCGCTCGCGGCATGTCAGGACAGCCTGATTGAAATGAATGCATTCTAATCACTTTCACTCGCTTGCGTCGCTGTATGTCAGGATGGGGTGTGAAACGGGCCGTCCAACCGCTAAACAATACTAGAAGTTTGTTCACACCCCTAGTTCATTTGAGTGGTTTGAAATATACCCGTGATAAAATCGCAACGCTGCATATGAGGACAGTTTCGCACATGATTTTGTTGCCGGTTCGCTCGCTCGCTGTATGTCAGAATGAGGTGTAAGGTGGTGGACCGGTAAAATCCATAGATTTAGAACGCCCCCTTGTGGCCGTTAGCTGTAAAAATCCATAGATTAGCCGCACCATTGTATAGGCCGCAGGGTTCAAGGCATGGGAAAAAAGTAGCTGCTTATAGTCCGGAAATTACGGTAATTGGAGGGATCAGAAGGCTACTGCAAAGCAGCGCAGGTCAAAGCCTCTCGAGTCACATCCATCTTCTATCATGCCAAAATCCATTACATTAATACCTGGCCAAAATCAGCAAAACCACTGTATCTACAGTATATATCTCGGTGGCGAGGAAATAGGCTCCCTTAATTCCTGATAAAAGGACCATGTTTGCACGAAATGTTACCCATGTTGGCTGGGTATTAACATTCGTTGAATACTAAAATACTGTGAACACAGTTATTGTCGTTTCTCTTCCTACTCACAAAATGTAAAGTCGCTTTGGATAAAACTGTCAGCTTAAGGCCCTGAATGTAAAATTTACAATGGAGAGGGGCGTTCCTGTTTCTTACCAGAGTGTTCAAAAGTACCAGAGTGCTCCTCAGTGAACACCTTGAAAGATACTGCAGCACCCCTCACTAGCTCGTCGAAGATGTCAGCTTCCACATCAACTCCTGAGGAGTCCTTCAGGTTCACATCAGTTCCATGTGGAAGGCTGAATTTCACTGAAACTGAGAGCAAAAACACGTACTCATGTTATGATAGCTATATATATATTATATAGGCCTACATGCAATGCATCATGTGACATTCAAATGCTCCATAAAGCATTGACTCTCTTTACTGTTCTCATTCTTTTAGCCGTCTTCCCATTAGCTTGATGTGTAAAAGAGTGGGCAGCCCCTACCTTCTTGAATGAATTGGAAGTAATCGTAGCAGTCATCCATCATTGGTACTCGTACCCATTTCAGGGCTCCCTTGCACTCGACGTGAACCAACATTTTCTCCAAGGGACCTGTGCAAAACATTGCTGCTTATTTCATTTTCTGAGCTATCTAATTCTACATCTGTCTCATTCAGCAGCTATAGCTAAATAGTGCTGCCTGTTACGGCTGGGCCTTCACACACGCCCTCCCCCGCCCTCACAGCTCGAGCACCCGCCCCCACAGCTCGAGCACAGCGTGTCTCCGCCGCAGATGAGGCTTGTCCCCCTAATTAGATCTTCAGCCAAACCGGCACACCTGTCTCCACTCCCAATCAACCATCAAATACCCTACGGGGCTTCACAGTATTCTGCCTCCATTGTCGTGTCCTTGAGCCCCCTCGCCCCCGTGTCATAACACTGCCAAGTCAAATACTGTCCGGGCGATGTCGGAATATCACTGTTCCTCATCGCAGTGGCGGCAAGCTACCCAGCTATCGTTACCTTGATAGTAAACTAGCTAACGTTAGCCAAAGTTTCCCAGCGCAAGAGGATTCCGATTCCATCACCGTGAAACAATTTGGCATGGCAGCGTCAACTCTAACAAGCTAAAGCCCCCCACGCTTGCTAAACTTTCTCAAACTAAGTTTCATACCACACAAATACACTGTTTTCGACACAAGCATATATAATATAACGAATTAACAAAAATTATAACATACATGTCGATGAAATTCAGTGCGCAGCAATACAACCATTCTTAGGTAACGTTAAGCTAGCAGATGGCCAAACATACCGTTGCTGGTTTGTGGATGGTTACTTGATGGCCGACCAGAATGTACCATTAGAAAAGAAATAACAGTTAGTGCTACTTAAATGTATACAAAATAAATACAATTACAATAAACGAATAAATTAAATAATACATATTTGACACAGGGGCTGTAACGTTCAAGGAAATAGATGTCGAACTCACGTGGCTGTGTTCGACAGCCAGCTATGGTTAATGATAGCTAGCAAAGCCAGCAGGTGCATGGACCATATCATTAGCAGGCTAGCGTAACGTTAACTTACACAAACGAATATGCACATTTTCAAATATTACATTTGAGCCTATAAATATGCGCACAAAAGTGTCAATATTTGGAGTCATTCTTTTCCACTGTCATTTGAATTTATGGTTGATAACGTTAGCTAGCCTAGTGCCCCCCCACGCGTGCTAAACTTTCTCAAACTAAGTTTCATACCACACAAATACACTGTTTTCGACACAAGCATATCTAATATAACGAATTAACAAAAATGATAACATACATGTCGATTAAATTTACCTTGATAAAGGTAATGTCGAGCGACGCGATGTTGAGTACCTCACCTCGCTGCATCAAGTCAAGAGAGAGAAAGATGGCGGAGATCGAGACAATTAGCGCTCACCTCACGCACAGCACGTAAATGTCCCGGATGTGGTGTTCAGTGTTAATTATGATCAACACCATAATCCAACTCTGTGCTCAATAGGGTATTAACAACAAGTGCCGTTAACATGCTTGAAGGAACACTGAAATCATAACACTTTACACTGAAAAGTGCTAACACTGTAATTTTAACACTGCCATTTTTGCTGTGTACTTACTTTAAAAAAAGTAATGAATAGTAACACAAAAAATACATTGTACATGACCTCCTTTATGAGTAAACATGAGTGAACATAAATTTGATGCATTTGATTTGAGTATTTTGCATGAAATCTCATAAATAAATTTTAAAAACTGGGATTTTGGCATTTCGGGCATGAAGGGGTTAATATCTGGTACCCCCAAGCAACAAGGGTTAGGGTTAGGGTTAGCAGAGAAAAAAACTTTACTAGAAATCCCTCCATTCACCATATCAGTCCAGTTCTCCAACAACTTCATTGGCTCCCCATCAAATTCCGTATTCATTTTAAGATTCTCCTTCTCACCTTTAAGGCTCTCCGTAACCTAGCACCCTCATACCTCTCTGAACTCCTTCTTACTCACACTCCCTCCCATAGTCTCAGATCTCCTCTGCCTACCAACTTGTCATCCCTTCTGCCCGCCTGACTACTATGAGATCTAGAGCCTTCCGCCGTGCTGCTCCCCACCTAACATACGTAATGAATGAATGAATGAATGGTCTTTATTGTCATTGCTACAGTACAGGTACCAAACAACGAAATTTAGGAGGGGTGGCTCCCCTGGTGTTAGGAAAGAAAAAAAAAACTTTTAATGATGATGGTTTACATAAATAAAGGCTATGTACACTATCCACTGTACTATACTGTACAGATAGACGACTAGGGTTGTCATATTGCACAATAGTGTTATTGCACATTTATTTAAAGTGTCGCAGTTTGCAGGCTTGAAATGTACATATTTGTGCCTCAGCACTACACCTGATTTTTTCAGTCCAGCAGCTGCCATCAATCCGTCCAGACTGTCCAGGGCCCAGAACCTAGGTCTTTGCTGTGTTCAGGGCCTGGACGGCCCTGTGGTAGAAGCTGTTCTTCAGTCTGTTTGTCCTTGCGGCCAAGGTCCTGAACCGCCTTTTCGAGGGCAGCCGGGTAAAGTGTTCGTACCCAGGGTGGGTTGGGTCCCTGGAGATCTTGGAGGCCTTCCTGAGACAGCGTGTGTCGTACAGCTCTTCCAGAGAGGGGAGGGGGGCGCCGGTGATCTTCTGTGCTGTTCTCACGACTCTCTGTAGCGCATTTCTCTCCGCGGTAGTGCAGCTGGAGAACCAGTTGCAGATGCCGTAGGTGAGGATGCTCTCCACTGCACCGCGGTAGTAGTAATATTGACAATCTCACCACTTTCACAATCCAGTCTTAAAACACACCTTTTCACAATGGCTTACTTAGTTTGATCTCCTGCATTTTGTTTGTTGTTATCAGATTTTTCTGTTTTTATCTCATTTTGCTTTGTTGATTTTAATGTTTTGATAGCCTTGAAAGGCGGCCCATGAATAACATGTATTATTATATATTTTTTTTATTTTTTTATTTTATTTTATTATTTACCCGACAAAACAAGGTTCAACCCCATGGCTCCCGGACTATGAAGAAGAGGCTGCCCTTTAGGTCAGGGTGGCCTTGGACCAAAATACATAACAGATCTCCAAATAAATAAATAAACTTGCCTTGCCTTGAAATAGTTTGTTGTATGGATATATTGATAATAATACAAAATATATATATAATAAAAAATGATGAGAAATATGTGCCCCCTCACAAATTCAACATCATTTGAAGATATATTTGAAGTTCTATGCAGAAACGGGAGGGGGGGATATTTATTCTGCATCCATGCTCAACACGTTTCTGGAGTAACAGGTTACATTACTGGGCTGACGGGCACGTTCACATTTGTACACGCTGTATCTCGGTGTAACACCTACATAAGGTGATACACCTTCAACCAAACCCTTCCCCTGAACCTTAAACCTAACCGCAACCACATTTGAATCAATTTGTGGGAGAGACTGCAGAACCTAGGACACATTACAGCAAACAAGGAAACACAACACAAGTGGACTTTACTCCACAACTGCTGACTCAGTGGCTCATATTCTGCCAAATGTAATTGCGAGAGGATATCACTGAAGGCATATGTGTAAAAAATTCACAGCCCGCCAGGCCGCCACTGGTGTAAAGACATTTAGGCTCGCTGACCTGTCATAAAACTGAGATGAAAAAGCACTAGGGCAGGCAGCTATCACATCTGCCTCACTGAGGGAGGAGGGTCTTAAGCCGCTGTAATTGACGCTCACTCTCCCCCCAATAACCACATGACTTCGAAAAACAGGAGCGTTGTAAAGCAACGACTATGAATCCAGCTGATGGCTGTGAATCCTCTGGACTAACAAGTGTGTTACTGCACACTTGCGTCGGAATTACATTGGGAATTGTCTTTTTGGGCAGAACTACTACAAGTGAGAACCAGAACAGTAGGGCTGATAGGTAGACTTTTGACGAGATGGACAATGTAGGAATTGGATAGATCCAGTAGGTGGCAGTAGTGCAACGCTGAGGATGGACGCTGCCGTTAAATCCAACAGAAGAAGAAGAAGGCGAGTTTAAACGTTCAAGCGCTCAGGTGGCGTCGGAGACGGTATGTTCCTTGATTCGTTGCCTTCCATATCAGAGCTCATTTATGAACTAACTTTATCTAACTTTACTATTAATTTGTTTTTAAAAATTTTGTTTTTTACATAATCTGATCCATTAGGTGTTTATTAATGCCTGTGTGGTGTTATTTTTTTAAATGTTGACATGTTTGAGTTAGTAATTCATAAAATACAAAGGTTCCATCTCACAAAACATAATGGAATGTAAAAACTTTGACGCTCAATATCTCTAAACTGCCCTAAACGCAGATAGAACCTTTTAATTCTAACCTCACGACATGTTGACGAGGTGTTTTGGTCATAATATATAATATGAGCTAGCTGTTTCAAAACATTCTGGTAGGGTGGTTGTCCGTCCTATCAGGAATCAATCGTGTCACATTTCCCTTTCACAGTAAAAAATAAACACACTTTGACGAAGCGATCTAACTTTACTATTCATTTGTTAAAAGTCAGCTCGCTAGCTTCCCTTAGCTCGCTATTAGATGACCGTACGTTTGGCACGATTGATGACCGAATCCACGGACAACCACCCGAGGATAATAATAATAGTAATAATAATCCCAAATAACACATGCCATATTGTATCCATGTAGGTGGAGAGAAGATGGAACAGGTATTTACAACAAAGGGGTGTGTGTTGTGCATGTCCTGTCCTGAGCTCCAGTAGGTAGACTGTTGATGTGATGCTGACAGAAAGGGGCTGGCAGAGAACATTAGTACTACCCACTTGTAATGTGTAGAGGAACTAGAGAGCACGTTTCTACAGCAGGTTACTTCTATATGCTTTACACTGTACTGTCAGGAGAGGCAACTTTAGCAAGAGAAGCGATGGACTGGAAGAAATCAAATTCTGTGTTTCAGTCAAGAGACAAGACATATGTCTATCTGTGGACCTACACCCAGTTTCAGGTAGAGCTTTACTAAAAAATGTGACAATTGTGCAAAAAGACAAAAACCTAAACCCATTTCGTTTTCAAGCATTGTTCATTATTTTCTAGTTAAGGACAATCAAATACACATAGCCTAATTGCTTTGCATTTGAAGCAGTTTACCTAAAATACTTTTTTTCCCTCTGTGCTTGAACTTTCCAGCAGGAGCAGACGGAGTGGAATTCTGTGAACAGACTTCTCCAGCACCACGGGTTCAATCCTGTTCACTTTGCTGATCCAATTGGAAACAATAATCTTTCAGGTAACATTAAACATTATTTTCTTGGGTCATGTTCAGTACAAATGCTTCAGAGCAGTTGCTAACTGTTGCTAACACTTCTGAAGGTGACGCATGTGATGAAAAACACTCTAGTGGTGCTTTTCCACTCCAGACTGGACCCCAATCCAGACTTTCTTGGCGCCCAAGCACCAGTGTTTGTTTTGGTGTGTCGTGTTGCTGCCTGTGCATTGTTTCCTCTAATTGATCACTCAAATTCCCCACTGTCTGTGATAAGCCTGTCCCAGAGGAAAACTTGCCATAAGGTACATGCCTCGTCCTGGTTGGCTATAGGGGGTCTCCAGTGTGTGTTTTGTCTTTAAGTCTAGTGTTGAATGTCTTACCTTTATTATCGTTACCGCTCACTGAGTAGAGATGATTGCTGCTTATACTGTATATCCACCAGGGAGACCCAATATTTGTTCACATTCTCCTAGATTTGGTTCTTCTGGAGAAGAAGTCGGCCTTTGACATTAGGGCTATGCTGAGGTTGATGCTCACAGACTCTGAGAGGAAGGAGACCATAATTCAGGAGCTTATCCAGACCCACAGCCAACTCAAGTATATAACCACTATCAAATATCTCCTTGACATCTTTTCTTCTTTTGGCTCTACACTCGAAAAGTTTTGAAATCTTTTTAACACTCTTACTATGGGATCAAAGTAGAGATTCTCAGCTTGTATGTGATGATATTGTCAGGACTGCAGAGTCGTTACCTATCTTCCGCCATACATTGAAAACCCATCTCTTCAGGCTACATCTTAATTGTCCCTCCTAAAGACCTCCGCATCCCCACTTCCCCGCTTCTATTATAAATTAAATTAAATAACAAAAATAAATAAATATATATATCAGCTTTTTCCCAGTATATCATGAACAGAATCTCTAGGATTATCATCCATTTACACCTTTGTCTAGCCTCTTGGTCATGTTTTTGGTTGGTAGGTTTTTAGCTAGTGAGTACTTAATTATGAAATGTCTGTCAGCTCAGGTTTGTATGGTTCTCCCATCTGCTTAATAATGTAGATACTCTTTTGTTCCAACCACCTGTTGTCACACAATAGTGTTGATGGAGGTGAGCAGTATAGTGAAACTGGCAGGTGCAAGATCCTTACCTGAGTGTAGTTATCACCTGCTCAACTGGAGCATGACGGAGGGAGAACACCCCCAAAGCTTTTACACATTCATGTTAGATGGTTTTGGCAGTCTGTTTTTAGGAAAGATTATTACAATATAGACCAACAATTTAGTCCTCTCTCTCTCTCTCTCTCTCTCTCTCTCTCTCTCTCTCTCTCTCTCTCTCTCTCTCTCTCTCTCTCTCTCTCTCTCTCTCTCTTTCTCTCTCAACCATTTCCAGTGAAATGTATGATGGGATTTTCACGAGATATTCAAGTGAATTATTATCTAGCATTAGTATGGATCATTGTTTGTCACCAGTTCCAGGATTAAGAAACTGATTGAATTGTCTTTGTGTGCCGTGTTCTGATGAAGAGAAGAAGCCCAGCAACACCAGCGTCGAGCTGCCCAGCAGGCTCACAGGGCAGCAGAGCTGGAGGGAGTCCTGGACGGAGTGAAGAACAAGCTGCAGGATCTGGAAGACAGCTACATTGGCAAGGCTGCTCAACAGCACAACCAAGTGCACCGACTTCAGGAGGACAAGATAGATGCACAGGTGCCAAGAGAGACGCACATTTCCATCAGAATGTACCCCCCCCCCCCCTTCAATCAATAAAAATGTACTTGTTTTTTTTCTGTGTCCACTGGTAGAGACAATGGCGAACTCTAGAGAAGAAGTTGTCAGAAGAGAAAGAAGTTGTTTCCCAGCTGCAGAGGAAGTTATACTTCACTGTTAAAGAGGAGGAGAGACGAGTTGCCAGGCAAAACCAGGTCTTTCAGCAGATCCACAAGAGATCGGCCCGATCGGACTCACCTGAGGACCAGCAGTAAGTAGCCTGGCTATTGTCTTGTTGATACCAAGAAGAATATTGCAGGGGATTTTGGCAAATATTTTTGGGCCGGTACCCACACGTTTAGCTGTGTTACTCATTCCACGAATGCATGATCCTTACAAGTTGTACCTCGTTATAAAGGTGACTAATCAGGCTTTCCAACGATATAAAATACAATACCAATTGGTATTATTAAAGGGGAGGAAGAATCGACTGAAATAACGTTTCCAAACTTTTTTTGAGGAGTTTATATATCTGGTGTTGGAGCCGAACACTGGCCTATGTACCATTTGTTCGTTTTGTGTACATATTACCGTAGTTGCCATAATTGTACGTTTTTCCGATTTTGTGCCGCGAAAGAGGGCAGCAACATGCAAAAATACATTAGGTAGGGGTTTAATACGTACAGGCTACACCTTTTAACAATGCATACTATATACATGTTTCTAAAAGGTACATCAAACAACATAAACAAACGGTTTATATCAAGTATTCAAAAGTAATGGAGTGGCATGGTACTATCACAAGTTAGGATCTACCGGTAATTTATGGCTTTAGAATATTCATTTTTGTGTTCCACGTCCTACAGCACAGGTCAGTTGACTTCAGTATGTTGAGTGGGAATGGCATCACCAGTTGGTGGATTCAACCGTGATAAAATGGCATATTCCCATTGTGCACCAATCCTTTTACATTGTGATGTTAAACGTTTTTTCCTTAGGGTGTTGGATGTGATTGATGTCTATGAGGCACAAATGCATAAGCTGCAGGATGAGTTGAAGTAAGTAGCAGTAGTAGTTGTGGCTTCTAATTAGTTTTTGTGCTTATTTCTCTTATAAAATTCAAATAAATATAGCCCCCTCTTACCTGTCCCTCAGGTCCCTTAAAGGAGATCCTGAGGGATCACTCTCACCGGATCAAACGCAGAGCACAAGAGGGTCAGCTGAAGTCTCTTCCCACTACAAAACACTTCTGAAGGTGACGCATGTGATGAAAAACACTCTAGTGGTGCTTTTCCACTCCAGACTGGACCCCAATCCAGACTTTTTTGGCGCCCAAGCACCAGTGTTTGTTTTGGTGTGTCGTGTTTCCTCTACCAAGCACCAGTGTTTGTTTTGGTGTGTCGTGTTTCCACTACCAAGCACCAGTGTTTGTTTTGGTGTGTCGTGTTTCCACTACCAAGCACCAGTGTTTGTTTTGGTGTGTCGTGTTTCCACTACCAAGCACCAGTGTTTGTTTTGGTGTGTCGTGTTTCCACTACCAAGCACCAGTGTTTGTTTTGGTGTGCCGTGTTTCCACTACCAAGTTGTTGTTGTTGGAGTTGGAAACACAAAAGTCTGAGGCTTTGGGCCAAGCACTGGTGCCCAAAGTGACAGTGTAAAAGCACCGTAACCGATTTAGTTTGAAATTACATTTTACATACAAATGAACAGTATAAAGAATATGTCCGTCTCCCACAGACTTATCAGCAGCAGCTAAAGGAGACCATAGCTCAGAGAGAAGAGCTGAGGAATCAAATTCAACAATTGAGTCAAGATTCAAGGTATGTTCAAGAGGGAAACATTGATTGCTGAAACGGGCTCCTGGACATGAAGAAACTACAGTGATCAGAATTGCTTTTATTACATCAATGTACGGGTACATAGAGTAACATTCTTTCTTGGGTTCATTGACATTGGCATTGCAGTAGAATCCAAAAACAATAATAAAGTATGCAGGATATAAAAACAACAAATCAACAATAGCAGCGTTAAAATATGTGATAAAAGAAGCAGGATATAAAATCAACAATAAACCATAGCGGCGATAGTAGCAATAGCAGCAGAATGCGAATCAACAATAATAGAATAAGTAGTAGCAGCAGAGTGCAAATCAGCATATCAACATTATTATTGTATCAACATTACGTTTAAGTTCAAGTATTACGTAGTCAGGTGTGCAAGAAATCCTGTGCCGGTCACAGCGAGATATAATACACTATCGTACAGTGTGCAGATATGGGGCAGTACAGAGTTCAAGTACGGTAGGTAGTGTTCAGGTAATCAGGTATCCATAATATATATATATATTATTAATGCTGTGGGGATGGTTTGGGAGAGACAGTCCTTTGCATTAAGCCAGTGCATTTCCCCAGGAGCCTGATTGCTTGGGGAAAATAGCTGTTTGACATCCTCTGGGTTTTAGCCCTGAGGCTACAATACCGTTTCCTAGACAGCAGTAGTTTGAACAGATTCCAATTTCGATGGCTGGGGTCTTTGATGATCCTGAGGGCCTCACTGACACACCGGTCGCTGTAGAAGTCCTGGATGGAGGCTAGCACACAACTGCTGATCTTCTCAGCTGTCCGCACTACCCTTTGCAGCGCTTTGCGGTTTTAGGCAGTGCAGTTCCCGTACCAGGCAGTGACCCCGTACCGTACCAGACAGTGACCAGACAGGATGCTCTCGGTTGGCCCTCTGAATAAGGCCCCCAGTATCTCGATTTGCATGTTTTCAGAACAGCGATGTGATTAGTAAAATGTATTTGAACTGCTGAACTAGGTGGAAATTGAGAGGATTCCTGTCTTTTATCCCCCACAATCTCAATACAATCTCACCAGTTTTGAGTTGACAGGTGTCTTATGTGCAGGACTACAGTGAAAGAGCTGAGGTCCTACAAACATATGCGGCGTATGGACAGAATCAACAAGCCGATTAAGACAAGGTGACAACAAATGCAAGAGACAAATACTGCTGTTACTATTTTTAGCGAAACCTGAACAATCTAACCTTCTACTTGACCTATTGTTCTGAACTGCTAGAGGTATAAAGTTATAAGGCAGTAGTGATCTTATTCCTCTTCTGTCCACCACAGGTCTGGTCAGGTGTTTAAAGAAGAGGACAACACTGAGGAGAGCAACATGGAGGTGGGGAGCTTCACAGTCTGTGTCTTAGCGTTTTGAGGGAGCGTGCAAATGGCAGGAATGTCCACCAGAGCTGTTGCCAGTGAATTTAATGTTAATTTCTCTACCATAAGCCGTCTCCAAAGGCGTTTCCGAGAATTGGAATTGGAAACGACTTTGGAGACGGCTTATGGTAGAGAAATTTACATTTAATTCACCGGTAACAGCTCTGGTGGACATTCTTGGAGTCAGTAAGCCAATCCCTCAAAACTTGCGACATCTGTGGCAATTGTGCTGTGTGATAAAACTGCACATTTTAGAGTGGCCTTTTATTGTGAGTTGGTGAGTACGGCGGAGATTTTCCAGGTCAGTTGGTAGCTTGGTAATGCTAGCTGAGCAACGTGCCTCAACGTGCCTCCATCGTTGGGTTTTTCAATACCAAAATACTTTGTGTGTGTGTGTGTGTGTGTGTGTGTGTGTGTGTGTGTGTGTGTGTGTGTGTGCGTGTGTGTGTGTGCACGCGCACGCGCTTGACTTTCAGATCTTGAAGAAAATCAGTGAGATTTTGACTAATACAAGAGCACCGCTGCAGCTGCACAGACAGAGGCCTGAGGAAACCTCCGAGGCGGTGGGGTTTGGCGGGCTCCTCTCCACTCTGGAGATGTGGGCTGAACAGATGGGCTCATTGAAGGTGAGGGCTGATTGTCTACCCACCTCCAACTAACTCACAATCTAAATTGTAAAATGTTTTACTGACAGGTTGAATAAACTCACTTTGCTTTCCCTAATTCAGTTTGTTTGTCAATGCCTCTTTTTTTATCCGTAGTTCAGTTGTTTGTGTTTCCACTGACTTGTGTCTGTGTATGTTCCTAGGACCTGCACCGCACGCTGAGTAAATTGATGCTAAGACTGTTGCCATGGCAGCCAGGAGGCTGTGGTAGTACACCTACCGAGGACATAAAGGTGGAGGACCTGATGCTCATGGTGGACACTCTGCTGGAGGAGACTGCAGCGGGTGATAAGGTAGTCCTTACAGCTGTCACTAGCGTTTATTGAAACTGTATGTAAAAGACAGTATTCTGTATTATACGCATTCTGTCAGAACTTGGTGGTTTGTAATATCTTAATTATGTGAAGAGGGCTGTGGGGAACATGGCGCGTTCCGACCTGCAGGGGGAGCCACAGGACGGTTGGTGAAGGGATGGGGGCGCAATTGGCACCGGCTGATGCCAATTGGGTCCTCCATCCCTTCACCAACCGTCCTGTGGCTCCCCCTGCAGGTCGGAACGCGCCATGTTCCCCACAAGGGCTAAACACCATCTCATAATGCCAATGATAGGATCAGTCCTCAGACCTAAGAGGAAGACCAGGACTAAGGACAAGGCCAAGTTGCAGCGGGTGCTACGTTCAGCAGAGAGGGTGATCGGCTGTCCCTTGCCCTCCCTCAACTCCCTGCATGACACCAGGGCTCTGAGGAGGGCAAGGAAGATCATGGCAGACCCCTTCCACCCCGGCCACGGCCTCCTCACCCTGCTTCCCTCTGGAAGAAGGTTGCGGCTGCCTAAGGCACTGAAGGCCCGCCACAGGCTCAGCTTCTACCCCTCAGCCGCCAGGCTGATAAATGACTCTGGCTTCCCCCTCCCCCCCGCCCCCAAGTCTGCCCAGGACTGAACTGGACTCACTGTAAAAACTCTGCACTGCACTTTACTTTATACCGCACTATCCAATGCACTGTTGTCTGTCCTGTGTTGTTGTTGTTGTGTTGTCCTGTTTTTTGACATGTGAAAAAAGTATAAACGCACTTGCTGTGGTGACGAAGCAAATTCCTATATGTGTAATGCATAGTGGCAATAAACGTTATCTCAATCTCAACTAATAAAAAGTACCTCCTCTCACTCAACAGGTGCTACGGAGCCCCACTAAGAACAGCCTACAGTCCATGGTGTCACATTTCCAGAAGTTGTTTGACGTGTCCTCCCTCAGTGGGGTGTATCCGCGTCTGAATGAAGTCTACACTAGGCTGGGGGAAATGACCAACGCCATGAGGAACCTGAGAGACATCCTGGCTCTGGGTAGGCATGGAAACAGCCTAATAGTCTAATGTACACAGTATGTTCTTCTATTGCAAAGCTTTAACACATACATACCCATCATGATTTAAACATCATTTCAATGCTTCCTCAGGGGATTTTTCCCCCCCCTCCACTTCACCCACATTATATCTTTGTCACTCATTATTATACTCTGCATGGGTACATATTTGAGTATAGCACTACAGCCTCTCTGTACTTTATTTGTATTATATACCGATTATTATTTAAAAAAGGATATTATTATTGACAGACAGTAGAGATTTTGACAGGAAGGATGGGTGATAGAATCGAACCGGGAACCCTGCGGTTGCATGGTCGACGCTTAACCCGCTACGCCACCTAAGCACCCCGATTATATATCAAAATTAATGCCATTTGTTCTGCCTCGTCACAGATGACAGAGCTCCCCCAAGTGAGGTGGTGAACCAGGTGGCCAGAGTGGCCACCCTCCCAAAAGCTGCTGTTGGCCACGAGCTTCAGAACCTCCTGGGAACCAGTGACATTAATAGGTAAATGCCTGGAAGGATTCAATCATTTTCTTAAATCCAACGTGTGTCTGTATTTTCTTTTATACCTGTTGTATTGCTACAACAGGTTTGAGGTAATCTAATGTGGAGTTAGCGCTATATATTTGTATACTGTTTTATAGATGGTTTAAAAGCAGTTTACGTCTGCTTACGAGGACTAAATAGTTTGTGTGTTTGTGTCTGTCAGTATTATTTCCAAGGTTAAGGAGCATGAGGAATTCTTCCCACCATTCTACTCCCTGGTCCTTGAGCTGCTGCAAACTCTAGGTAAGGGCTTGCTACCACCATCCATGACCACCACGTCCATTAGATCGTTTACTGATACTACTCTCACATCTAATTATATGCAACCAATGTAATGTAATTATATGCTTTCTCATAAAAATATAGAAAAAATGTCTGATGTGTTTTTGGTTACATAATAAGTGATTTCATAATTTTGTTGCTATTTCAGATGTTCATTGTTTGGAAGACATTGTACCGGCTCTGAGGTTACTGAAATCGAGGGAAGAGTAACACATGTTGTACTGTTTGGGTTTTACTGAGTTGTTTTTTTACTGAGTTAACTTCTTCTTTTATTACATATTTCAATAAAACAACACATTGAGTCACATTGAATGTGTTGATTAATTTATATTTTATAGTAATTTCGCACATTCCATTGGCCACGGTGGTAATGCCGCCAAGAATACAAAAACTTTGATTAGGCTAATTGACATTGTTCATATGCATGTGAATAATCTGCTACAGTACTTACAGAGCCTTTGGAAAGTATTCAGACCCCTTCACTTTTCCCACATTTTGATGTGTTGTAGCCTCAATTTAAAATGGATTACATTTTTATATTGTATTTGTATTGTATTTGCTATCAATCCATACACAAAACCCCAGAATGACAAGGCAAAAACAAGATTTTGGGAATTTCAGTGAATTTATTCAAATTGAAATACAGAAATACCTAATGTACATAAGTATTCAGACCCTTTGCTATGACACTCTTAAAATGCAAAATCTGCACAATCTTAATGCAAGGATAATGGTGCATGTCATTTTGGAATGAATATCTTTGTTTGTATAGGGTCTCTGATTTCATAGGAATCAATTACACACTAATTACACATTATGATTATATTATTATTATTATTATGATGGTGATAATGGCAAGAGCCCAGCCAGGAAAGCCTCCATTCTGGTTACTTGTGGCATTCAAAGGAGTGGTAAGTAAGGGGGGAGGAAGGACTGACGTCTGGTTGCTGGTAGTTGGGGCGACTGACGTCTGGTTGCTGGTAGTTGGGGCGACTGACGTCTGGTTGCTGGTAGTTGGGGCAACAGTGGTTGTCAGGAGACCTAAAATATATGGGATTTGCAATGATTGATGGCTTGAAATATGCCAATTATATACAGTGCCCACCGCCCAAGTCGAACAGTGAAGCATTTTTTCTTCTTTTGGTTCTATACACCAAAGGTTTGGATTTGAAATCAAACAATTACTATGAAGTTGAAGTACAAATTATCATCTTGTGTGCATGTTGGTATCACCATTTAGAAATTACAACTCAATCTTCAGATTAAAATCTGAGTATAGAAGAAAAAGATATTCACTGGCCCAATATTTAATACATAAATAGTCTGTGATCTGCAAATTGTCATATTACGGAGACATTTAAAACCCTTTTTATTTGTAGCATCAATGATTACAAAAGTCCACTGTACCTGAGACTTTTAGGACTTCCTCCAAAAAGGAACTGGGGAGGTTGATGATATCTTCTTTGTAGATATACATCAGGTCCGCCTTTATTACATTGTTACCAGGACCAGTACTATAGAAGTAAGATTGGATACAATTAGAGTTAAATTGTGGAATTAAAATGTAACAAAAAACTAAACGTTTTAACTTGTTTTGTTAATTTAAAGAATCCTTTTATCCCTATAGGTTCCCTGACATGAATATGGTAGTTAGACATGTTCTCTATACTAGGGGCTCAAAAATGTACAGCCAATTTGTCAGATATACAATAGCTATATCTGCAAGGGGGGGGTCGCAGTTAAAGATGCTGTTGATTGACATGCTAAGAGCAGACATTTGTAACCTTCCATTTTGAGTTATGGTTGTGGTCATATGGTTGTGAAATCCATTTCCTAGTTGACAAATTTCTCGTAGAATGTAATATACAGTGGGGTGCACTGGTTGGGCACCCCTGGTTTAAATGTCTCTTACAATTAATCTCCAAGTGATTAGAAACCTGAACACTAAATACTACAAAGTTAAACATGGCACCTTTCTGCACATTTTAAAGCAAGGTTTCTTTTTCTTTATTTTTTTCTGTTTTTTTAAACGATAAAAAAGGAAAAGGGCCCTGTGCAAAAGTTTGGGAACCCTTTTGGATTATCCTTTGTTACCTTTTGAGAAGATGATTACAAAGGCCCAGACCAAGGTGATTTACTCATTAGGGCTTCAATGAGTCAGGTGAATATAATTCCAGAGTTGAACTATATATTCTGTAGTAACTGCATGCCTTCTATATAGCAGTGGTCCCCAACCACCGGTCATTTGGTACTGGGCCGCAGAGAATGAATTAAAACAATATTTTATTGATTATCAGAGTCTGAAAGACACGAATGAATTTTCTCCGCCACTAATTGATTCAGTCCACTAAGTCGACGATTTATTTTTCTTTATTATGAAAAAAAACCCAGGTTGAAGCTAGATTTAGGCCGCTTTCAGACCTACATTTTGTTCCGATTTCTGAAAAGAAACATCAACTCTCTCACACGGCCAGTCTGATAGCAGCGGACCTCTAACGTCCAATCACAACAATGATTTTGTACAGTTCAGTATACTATTTGTAGATATGTTTTCGTTTAAATAATATTCACTCTGTCTTTTAGTTTCACATTCAAAAATCGGTTCACGGTTCACTCTGTCTACAGCGGGAGAACAGGTGGCAGAAGGAGAGCCATCAGCTAGCTGTGGTGGTGTATCAGCAGACATTAGCAAGTAAAAAAACGATTCTTATGTGCCGTCACTTTAGCAATGACAGTATTGGCAGGGGAAAAAGAAGGGGAGTCGATTTTCTTATTGACAACGGAAATACATGCTGGAAAAACATGCAGCTAAAATTCAGGGAACATTTGGACAATAAGAGACACAAGGGAGAAGTACGGGAAAACAGGGCTCATGTAGGTGTCATCAAAGGTAAGAGTTGGTTTTCTTTAACTCAGCTGATACTCAGCTGTTTGCCGAATGTTCCGCCTGACTGTCACACTGTGATTTTACTTGTGTAATGTGGTGGGTTAACATAATTCACCCACGGAACTATGGGTTGGGAGTATTGTTCCGCACGGACAGATAAGTGCGTGGTACCCGAGTTATTTATTCAGTTCTATTTACTGCTTGAGTGTGTTGTTGACAATCGTTCATATCCTACATAAACGTTTAGCGTTGTCATTTGATACGCCGCCTACGACTCCCGTCTCTCGGCACTACAGTAAACAGTTAATCAGTAACGTTAGCCAGTTTTGTGCTCTCATGTAGGCCTACTTCGTATTGATGAGCTGATGATCTTTGTGTGTGTGTGTGTGTGTGTGTGTGTGTGTGTGTGTGTGTGTGTGTGTGTGCGCGTGTGTGTGTGTGTGTGTGTCAGTCACAAGTTTATATTCTACGGATGTTGTTCAGTGCTGTATGCGCGTTCCTGGTTCTGTGTGTACTCTTGTGTACTTCATATTCGATGAGCTGATTATCTTTCACTGTGTGTGTCTGTGTCAGTGTCTTGACTTGTGTCAGTCACATGTATATTATTATGATCCAAAGATGGATATTATACGGTAACCTACGTTCAGTGCTGTATGTATGCGCGTTCTGCTGCAGCTGTAGCCTCCGGATATCTTGGTATTTTATCACCTGCTATATAAAACATCGCTGCTCGGCTTTAATGGCTTAACCGCTATATATATTTTTTAGCCACGCTCCCTCTAGTTTTTGGTGAAATTACGTCGTTGTTTTGAGCGTGCGTGCGCGTTTCATGCATGTGCACGCGTAAAAAATATTTATGCCCCCACACCCGAAGGCCGGTCCGTGAAAATATTGTCTTACATGAAACCGGTCCGTGGCACAAAAAAGGTTGGGGACCGCTGTTCGATAGTATCCGACTGCGGTAGCTGTTGTGTCTGGTGTTAAAAACCATGGATTCCTCCAAACAGTTGTCCAAGGATGTTAGAATCAAGATAGTTTACTTCCACTAAAGAACTATGGCCTTATACGGGTCCATTCAACTTTTCTTTCTTTACGTTATCCCTTTTTGTGACGAGCTATTCCAAAACTTGACGAGCGCTTCATCATAACGAAAGCAGATAAACAAAACACGCACATTTGGCTTAAAGCTCTTCGCAATAAAAGTAAGAATGTCTACTCACTAGTAGGCCTAGGTGGCAAAAGGCCTTTAAACATAGTTCCAATAAAAGCCACGGACATCCAATTCGATAACATAGAAATTACATATCAAAATGAGTCCTGTAATAAGTAGGTTACAAATGTACGGCAGGTTAATTAACTTAAAATAATAAGCTTTGCACAGACAAGGCCTGGGGCTAACAACTGCCTGCTCTGTGTTCAGGACAAGACCTGCAGGACAGTGGGCAAAACTCAGACGGATGACGTCATCATCATAATCTTCGAGATGACATTTGACGTCACATAAGGAGGCTATAAAAGGCCCGCGCGGCCTCAATCGGGCCAGTTTGATTTCGTTATCACAAGAAAGAACACGCCATCACAAGCGCCTGTGGACGTTAGCGTACGTTGAGGCTGAAGTTAGTGTGTGTGCGTGTTTACATGACATCACGTTCTTGTGACATCATCACCTGATGACTGGAAGCAAGAAAAGTGAGTTTTTTGCTCGGGCCAAGATTTTTTGATCGGACCACATAACATCTAATTGCCCGTGGTCAACTAACTACAGAGGTTAATTCTGAGACAGTAAAGGGCTCTGCACACAGCGTGCGATTTCTGTTGGCGTCAACGTTCCATTTTGAAGTTTGAATGGAAGTCTATGAGAACATCGCATTTACCCACACACGGCCCCGATTTTAATCGCACGGCGAACATTCGATTCCATTCATTTTGAATGGGACAAAGCACACGTCGTGCGAGTTTTGTCGCACTGTCAAATTTGTGCTTTTCCCATTCAAAATGAATGGAATCGAATGTTCGCCGTGCGATTAAAATCGGGGCCGTGTGTGGGTAAATGCGATGTTCTCATAGACTTCCATTCAAACTTCAAAATGGAACGTTGACGCGCAACAGAAATCGCACGCTGTGTGCAGAGCCCTTAAGACCTTGAAAATAACCAAGGACTTTCATAAAACCTTGATACAAATTTGAGCTTTTCAAAAAATGCCGGTTGCGAGAGGACGCTGGCATTAATTGTTTGCCGCTTCTCCACCCGAAATCTATGTGTAATTGTATAATTATAACATTATAATACAGTAAAATATAATACAGTAAAATTGTAATTACAGTAATTGCAGTATACAGAGTAGACTGTTCTACAAAGACTTAGATTTAGATTTAGTATTAGATTACTTTAGATTACCAAGTATCGGCTGCCACTGCTATGCCGATGACACCCAACTCTACCTCTCCTCCAAAACCATCTCCCCTAACACCCACTCCACTCTCACTACCTGCCTCAGCGACATAAAATCATGGATGCAACTGAATTTTCTGAAACTCAACTGCAATAAATTGGAAATCCTCATCATCGGCCCAATGTCCCTCACCCGTTCCACCCAGACATTCTCACTCAACATCGATGGCTTCACCGTATCCCCCTCCAACCACGTCCGCAACCTCGGCATCATCTTTGACCCCACCCTCTCGTTCCTTCCCCATGCCAACCAGCTCACTAAATCTGTTTTTTTCCACCTCAGGAACATTGCCTGCATCCTACCCTCCCTCTCCTTTTCCGCTGCTGAAACACTTATCCACGCCTTCATAACTTCTCGACTCGACTACTGCAACAGCATCCTCTACAGTTTGCCTAATAACATCCTAAACAAATTCCAATACGTCCAGAACTCTGCTGCCCATCTGCTCACCTCCACTCGCCGCCGTGACCACATCACCCCTGTCCTCCAAATCCTACACTGGCTCCTGGTCAAATTCAGGATCCAATTTAAAATCCTACTCACCACTTACAAAGCCATCAACAATCTGGCCCCCTCCTACCTTGCCGACCTTGTCCCCCTCCACACCCCCTCCCGTTGCCTCAGGTCTGACGACCAAACCACCCTCAAGACCACCAGGACCAAGCTCCGGACCTGGGGTGATGGGGCCTTTTCAGCCGCAGCCCCGTCCCTCTGGACAGGCCAACACCCTCCCAACATTTAAACAGGCCCTCAAAACCCACCTCTTCAAGCTTGCCTTCACCAGTTAATCCCTCTCCCCCTCCCCTTCCCATGTGTCCCCAGCACTACCTTATTTCGGCCCCTATACTTTCTTTTATCTATTTTTTGTGTCTTTTTATTATTACTACTCAATCTTTTCGGTTTGTAAAGCGTCTTTGAGTGTCTAGAAAAGCGCTATATAAGTCTAATTTATTATTATGATTATGATTATGATTATTATTATTATTATTATTATTATTATGACACTTGCCCAATCGGATTATTGAGCATAAACTGCTTAATACAGGATTATGGTGTGCATGTAGACACAGTTTTCAAGTGCAACAGACCATTGTGGTTCAAGGTAGCTACATAAAATCAAATATAATTTTCAGCCACATAGGCAGATATCAAATCTCATCATTTTTGGCATGTTTGATGTTTCCACAACCTTTATTCCTCTTGAGTCTCAATTATTTCATTTAAAACAACTGCTAATTAGAATCGAGCTTTTGGTCCATGAGCATTCAGCTTGAAGTTGTATGCAGTACTAATGACTCACACAGACATTCCAATACACAATTGGGTGCATGCATGTGACGTGCATGTGATGTATGGAGGCTGACATAGTACACAATTTTCCGGTCCAGGGGGGTATTCCATCAATGTAGCTAAAGGAAAATCCAGGCTTATTCTCATAAATCTCGTGATTATTTATTTTTTAAATCCAGGTTTATTATGATAAAACTCATGAGACGTATCAAAAATAAGCCTGGATTTTCCTTTAGCTACGTTGGTGGAATACCCCCCAGGTCTAGCTCACAAGTGCCACTTTTTTTCAAATAGTGGGCATGCATCTTTAATTGCTGCATTGTTTCGGTGGGCCATGAAACTTGTACTCACGTGAAGTTTGCATTGGGTAATTCAAATGGTTTGCCTCCTGGTTTACTGAGAATAAAATGCATCTGAAGAGGGACAAAGCATAACATTAGCATTTATTTATTTTACTTAAAACAATTTTTTGGCATGAAATCAGCAACTAAGCTATACATCATTGTTTGGTGAGCGTTTATATTGTTACTGACTACTGTCAGTTGGTAGGTGGTGAAATGATTCTTACAAGGCTGTTAATGGCATCCTGTATCTGGTCGTAGGTCTCACTGGTGAATGTGACTCTCTCGCTGAGGGGCAGTGTCTCCTCCAAAGTGACATTAGTGATTTTGAAATCAAGGTCGATAGCAAATGAAGTATTGGACAGTTCTGAAATGAGTCAACCAAGAGAGATGTTAGTATAGACTTTAAACACCATTATTGAAAAATATTTAACGTGGATCGTTTACCCCACACGTATTATAACAGATATTTAAGGGTCACACACACACACACACACACTGTAAAATGAAGATAGTAGAAACAGTTGCGTGTTTCAATTATTGATTTTAACATAATTTTATCAGGTGGGAAAAATATTCTAATTAAAAATGACATTTGAGCGATTAATTCTACAAAGCATGCTTCAAGTGTTAGGGAGAAATGCTGTAACTGACTAGTATAATGTGAACCCTGGAAGGTGGTTTGATTGAATCTCTGAATTCTAGAAATTCTTAAGATTCTCCGGATTCTGAAGCAACGAGCCAGTTGTCTGTTGACAGCACCAAGTACAGCATTCTCTAAGGGCACTGAGGTGTTGAGCTGAAAAATCAATCTGATGGCAACTACAACAGACCCAACTCTGTGGATAGATAAAGGACGAAAACAAATTGAAATTAGTCAGAAAATCTACTTTCCATAGAAAGCATGTTATTATGCATACATTTCAAATCGACTGGAATAATCTCATCAAATGTTTACATCATGCTTACCGAGTGACAGGACGTGTACTCTCTGTCGTGGTAAAAGATGGTTCAACCGTTTTATTCATAGTTGTATTATCATGTGTCGTTGGAGAGGGTGTTGATGGGGTTGTGGTTACAGTGGAAGAAGTTGTTGGAGAGAATATTGTAGTAGCTGGCCTAGAGGTTTCTGCATTAAGTAATGTTGTGGTTGTGGCCACTATAGCAGAATTCGATGTTTCAGCAAAGCTTGTATTTTGAACAGGTGGTTGGACTGTGATGGGAATTTGTGAAACTGTTGTGAGAATAGCAGCAGCCTTTTGTGTTGTTGTTGTTGTTGTTGTTGTTGTTGTATTTGGAGCTCCATTAGAAGTGCTCTGTGTTGTGGGTTGTGTAAAGGTAGGGGTTGGGGAGATTGTTGATAGGGTGGAGGACAGTGTTGTAGAGGTTTCAGGCTGCCTAGTAGTGGTTTGTGCAGTATTTATTGAGGTGGAGGCTGCTACAGTAGTTTCTGACGTAGTTGAGGTGAGTCCAGTCCCTGCTGTTTTCAATGTTGTGGTGGAAGATGGTCCACCAACAGTTGTAGATTCAACAGGTGGTTGAGTTGTTCTGGTAATTTGTGAAACTGTTGTTGTTACAATGAAAGCAGCCGTTTGTGTTGTTGAAGCTCCATTAGAAGTGCTCTGTGTTCCCACACTTGATGTTGTTGTTGAGATAAATGCAGTACTTGTTGATGTGGATGTTGTTGAAGGAGCATTTGATGTTGTAAGAGGAAGTTGTGTTGTGGTAGCTGTCTGTGTTGTGGATTGTGTGGAAGTAGAGGTTGGGGAGATTGTTGTTGGGGTGTAGGACAGTGTGGTAGATATTTCAGACTGCGTTGTAGTGGTTTGTGTCGAATTTGTTGAGGTGGCAGCTGCTATTGTTGTTTCTGTCGAACTTGTGGTGAGAACAGTCACTGCTGTTGTCAACGTCGTGGCAGTTGTTGTGGAAGATGGGGTAGATGTTTCAGCAACACTTGTTGATTCAAATGGTGCTTGAGTTGTGAAGGCAATTTCTGAAACTGTTGGTGTTACAGTGGGAGCAGCTGTTTGTATTGTTGAAGCTCCATTAGAAGTGCTCTGTGTTCCCACAGTTGATGTTGTTGTTGAGATAAATGCATTACTTGTTGATGTGGAGGTTGTTGAAGGTGCATTTGATGTTGAAAGAGGCAGTTGTGTTGTGGTAGCTGTCTGTGTTGTGGATTGTGTGGAAGCAGAGGTTGGGGAGATTGTTGTCGGGGTGGGCCACAGTGTTGTGGATGTTTCAGGCTGCGTAGTAGTGGTTTGTGTCGGATTTGTGGTGAGAACAGTCACTGATGTTGTCAACATTGCGGCAGTTGTTGTTGAAGATGGGGTAGATGTTTCAGCAACACTTGTTGATTCAAATGGTGCTTGAGTTGTGCTGGCAATTTCTGAAACCGTTGGTGTTACAGTGGGAGCAGCCGTTTGTGTTGTTGAAGCTCCATTAGAAGTGCTCTGTGTTTCCACACTTGAAGTGTTGTTGTTGAGATAAATGCAGTACTTGTTGATGTGGATGTTGTTGAAGGAGCATTTGATGTTGTAAGAGGCAGTTGTGTTGTGGTAGCTGTCTGTGTTGTGGATTGTGTGGAAGTAGAGGTTGGGAAGATTGTTGTTGGGGTGGACGTCATTGTTGTGGATGTTTCAGGGTGTGTTGTAGTGGTTTGTGTCGGATTTGTTGAGGTGGCGGCTGCTATTGTTGTTTCTGTCGAGCTTGTGGTGAGAACAGTCACTGCTCTTGTCAACATTGCGGCAGTTGTTGTGGAAGATGGGGTAGATGTTTCAGCAACAATTGTTGATTCAAATGGTGCTTGAGTTGTGCTGGCAATTTCTGAAACTGTTGGTGTTACAGTGGGAGCAGCCGTTTTGTGTTGTTGAAAATCCATTAGAAGTGCTCTGTGTTCCCACACTTGATGTTGTTGAGATAAATGCAGTACTTGTTGATGTGGAGGTTGTTGAAGGAGTAATATGTGTTGTAAGAGGCAGTTGTGTTGTGGTAGCTGTCTGTGTTGTGAAGTAGAGGTTGGGGAGATTGTTGTCGGGGTGGGCCACAGTGTTGTGGATGTTTCAGGCTGCGTAGTAGTGGTTTGTGTCGGATTTGTGGTGAGAACAGTCACTGATGTTGTCAACATTGCGGCAGTTGTTGTGGAAGATGGGGTAGATGTTTCAGCAACACTTGTTGATTCAAATGGTGCTTGAGTTGTGCTGGCAATTTCTGAAACCGTTGGTGTTACAGGGGGAGCAGCCGTTTGTGTTGTTGAAGCTCCATTAGAAGTGCTCTGTGTTCCCACACTTGATGTTGTTGAGATAAATGCAGTACTTGTTGATGTGGAGGTTGTTGAAGGAGCATTTGATGTTGTAAGAGGCAGTTGTGTTGTGGTAGCTGTCTGTGTTGTGGAAGTAGAGGTTGGGAAGATTGTTGTTGGGGTGGACGTCATTGTTGTGGATGTTTCAGGGTGTGTTGTAGTGGTTTGTGTCGGATTTGTTGAGGTGGCGGCTGCTATTGTTGTTTCTATCGAGCTTGTGGTGAGAACAGTCACTGCTGTTGTCAACATTGCGGCAGTTGTTGTGGAAGATTGGGTAGATGTTTCAGCAACAATTGTTGATTCAAATGGTGCTTGAGTTGTGCTGGCAATTTCTGAAACTGTTGGTGTTACAGTGGGAGCAGCCGTTTGTGTTGTTGAAAATCCATTAGAAGTGCTCTGTGTTCCCACACTTGATGTTGTTGAGATAAATGCAGTACTTGTTGATGTGGAGGTTGTTGAAGGAGCATTTGATGTTGTAAGAGGCAGTTGTGTTGGGGTAGCTGTCTGTGTTGTGGAAGCAGAGGTTGGGGAGATTGTTGTCGGGGTGGGCCACAGTGTTGTGGATGTTTCAGGCTGCGTAGTAGTGGTTTGTGTCGGATTTGTGGTGAGAACAGTCACTGATGTTGTCAACATTGCGGCAGTTGTTGTGGAAGATAGGGTAGATGTTTCAGCAACACTTGTTGATTCAAATGGTGCTTGAGTTGTGCTGGCAATTTCTGAAACCGTTGGTGTTACAGGGGAGCAGCCGTTTGTGTTGTTGAAGCTCCATTAGAAGTGCTCTGTGTTCCCACACTTGATGTTGTTGAGATAAATGCAGTACTTGTTGATGTGGAGGTTGTTGAAGGAGCATTTGATGTTGTAAGAGGCAGTTGTGTTGTGGTAGCTGTCTGTGTTGTGGAAGTAGAGGTTGGGGAGATTGTTGTTGGGGTGGACCACAATGTTGTGGATGTTTCAGGCTGCATTGTAGTGGTTTGTGTCGGATTTGTTGAGGTGGCGGCTGCTATTGTTGTTTCTATCGAGCTTGTGGTGAGAACAGTCACTGCTGTTGTCAACATTGCGGCAGTTGTTGTGGAAGATTGGGTAGATGTTTCAGCAACAATTGTTGATTCAAAATGTGCTTGAGTTGTGCTGGCAATTTCTGAAACTGTTGGTGTTACAGTGGGAGCAGCCGTTTGTGTTGTTGAAATCCATTAGAAGTGCTCTGTGTTCCCACACTTGATGTTGTTGAGATAAATGCAGTACTTGTTGATGTGGAGGTTGTTGAAGGAGCATTTGATGTTGTAAGAGCAGTTGTGTTGTGGTAGCTGTCTGTGTTGTGGAAGTAGAGGTTGGGAAGATTGTTGTTGGGTTGGACGTCATTGTTGTGGATGTTTCAGGGTGTGTTGTAGTGGTTTGTGTCGGATTTGTTGAGGTGGCGGCTGCTATTGTTGTTTCTATCGAGCTTGTGGTGAGAACAGTCACTGCTGTTGTCAACATTGCGGCAGTTGTTGTGGAAGATTGGGTAGATGTTTCAGCAACAATTGTTGATTCAAATGGTGCTTGAGTTGTGCTGGCAATTTCTGAAACTGTTGGTGTTACAGTGGGAGCAGCCGTTTGTGTTGTTGAAAATCCATTAGAAGTGCTCTGTGTTCCCACACTTGATGTTGTTGAGATAAATGCAGTACTTGTTGATGTGGAGGTTGTTGAAGGAGCATTTGATGTTGTAAGAGGCAGTTGTGTTGTGGTAGCTGTCTGTGTTGTGGAAGCAGAGGTTGGGGAGATTGTTGTCGGGGTGGGCCACAGTGTTGTGGATGTTTCAGGCTGCGTAGTAGTGGTTTGTGTCGGATTTGTGGTGAGAACAGTCACTGATGTTGTCAACATTGCGGCAGTTGTTGTGGAAGATGGGGTAGATGTTTCAGCAACACTTGTTGATTCAAATGGTGCTTGAGTTGTGCTGGCAATTTCTGAAACCGTTGGTGTTACAGGGGGAGCAGCCGTTTGTGTTGTGAAGCTCCATTAGAAGTGTTCTGTGTTCCCACACTTGATGTTGTTGAGATAAATGCAGTACTTGTTGATGTGGAGGTTGTTGAAGAGCATTTGATGTTGTAAGAGGCAGTTGTGTTGTGGTAGCTGTCTGTGTTGTGGATGTAGAGGTTGGGGAGATTGTTGTTGGGTGGACCACAATGTTGTGGATGTTTCAGGCTGCGTTGTAGTGGTTTGTGTCGGATTTGTTGAGGTGGCGGCTGCTATTGTTGTTTCTATCGAGCTTGTGGTGAGAACAGTCACTGCTGTTGTCAACATTGCGGCAGTTGTTGTGGAAGATTGGGTAGATGTTTCAGCAACAATTGTTGATTCAAATGGTGCTTGAGTTGTGCTGGCAATTTCTGAAACTGTTGGTGTTACAGTGGGAGCAGCCGTTTGTGTGTTGAAAATCCATTAGAAGTGCTCTGTGTTCCCCACACTTGATGTTGTTGAGATAAATGCAGTACTTGTTGATGTGGAGGTTGTTGAAGGAGCATTTGATGTTGTAAGAGGCAGTTGTGTTGTGGTAGCTGTCTGTGTTGTGGAAGCAGAGGTTGGGGAGATTGTTGTCGGGGTGGGCCACAGTGTTGTGGATGTTTCAGGCTGCGTAGTAGTGGTTTGTGTCGGATTTGTGGTGAGAACAGTCACTGATGTTGTCAACATTGCGGCAGTTGTTGTGGAAGATGGGGAGATGTTTCAGCAACACTTGTTGATTCGAATGGTGCTTGAGTTGTGCTGGCAATTTCTGAAACTGTTTGGTGTTACAGGGGGAGCAGCCGTTTGTGTTGTTGAAGCTCCATTAGAAGTGCTCTGTGTTCCCACACTTGATGTTGTTGAGATAATGCAGTACTTGTTGATGTGGATGTTGTTGAAGGAGCATTTGATGTTGTAAGAGGCAGTTGTGTTGTGGTAGCTGTCTGTGTTGTGGAAGTAGAGGTTGGAAGATTGTTGTTGGGGTGGACGTCATGTTGTGGATGTTTCAGGGTGTGTTGTAGTGGTTTGTGTCGGATTTGTTGAGGTGGCGGCTGCTATTGTTGTTTCTGTCGAGCTTGTGGTGAGAACAGTCACTGCTCTTGTCAACATTGCGGCAGTTGTTGTGGAAGATGGGGTAGATGTTTCAGCAACAATTGTTGATTCAAATGGTGCTGGAGTTGTGCTGGCAATTTCTGAAACTGTTGGTGTTATAGTGGGAGCAGCCGGTTGTGTTGTTGAAAATCCATTAGAAGTGCTCTGTGTTCCCACACTTGGTGTTGTTGAGATAAATGCAGTACTTGTTGATGTGGAGGTTGTTGAAGGAGCATTTGATGTTGTAAGAGGCAGTTGTGTTGTGGTAGCTGTCTGTGTTGTGGAAGCAGAGGTTGGGGAGATTGTTGTCGGGGTGGGCCACAGTGTTGTGGATGTTTCAGGCTGCGTAGTAGTGGTTTGTGTCGGATTTGTGGTGAGAACAGTCACTGCTGTTGTCAACATTCGGCAGTTGTTGTGGAAGATTGGGGTAGAGGTTTCAGCAACACTTGTTGATTCAAATGGTGCTTGAGTTGTGCTGGCAATTTCTGAAACTGGTGGTGTTACAGTGGGAGCAGCCGTTTGTGTTGTTGAAGCTCCATTAGAAGTGCTCTGTGTTTCCACACCTTGAAGTTGTTGTGTTGAGATAATGCAGTACTTGGATGTGGGATGTTGTTGGAAGGAGCATTTGATGTT